>NW_027105349.1:620652-632033 GCF_000696795.3 Halyomorpha halys
ACAGATGGGCAGAAGCTTCGGCGGAGAGTGAAGGTCACATGGGTGCATTTCGATTCATTAACTTTTATCCGCCATTGGTTACACCATTGCTCAATCCGGGTGAGGTGTGTTTGGAGATTAGATGAGGTCTTCAGTACCTTTAATTCCGTTTTTACGAAATAATCAACCATCTTTCATTGTTAATAGTAATATAAAATGTAGGTTTATGAACTATGAAAGAATTCGATTATTAACTAAAGGAGAAGACTATTTTCACGCAACCGCCTGTAACCGAGAGGTACATAATAAATAACCGAAATTTCTTTGCTACCGTACCATATCACACGGCTTTGTTATCTGTTATTAAACTGTTTAATTATAGGCAGGGGCATGGTTGATTATAGTTTTTCACTTCTCAAAGAACTCTTAAATAGGAATTTTCTTAGTAACAGAAAAATTAAAAAAAAAATTGATCAAAATATTAAGTACCTTTAATTTATTTTTTAAAATGAAAATCTCTCATTGTAAATATTAATAAACAATAGATGAATATAAAATGTTGTTTAGAAAGAATTTTCAATTTTTTTTTCCATAGTAGTTATTACAATAGTCGGCTATTACTTAAATTTAGCTATTTTAAAATAAACAAGAATCAATTTTATCTCAAGCTGGTAAGTGCAAGTTGTGATTTTTCAGTGATGCATTATTTTTAAATATAGCTCTCTCCAATGCCCTGTATAGATTCCTTAAAAAATGTATTGTGCAAATACCCTCACTCTGCCTAAGAATATTTAGTAAATCCAACAATCTAGCGTGGAACCAGCAACCGAATATATTAAATGTTTGGCCTAGAAAATATTTGAAAAATAAAAGTTAAGCAGTATAAAAAACGGAAGAGGGAGTTATCTAAGGATAATCAACCTATTCTAACAATGGTGGAGAGTCAAGTTTTCATTTCGTAGGACCGCCAAATAAATAACAGTCGATCTTCCAGCCCGGCACCGCTTCAGTTACGAGGCAGTCGCTTAACGCTATCAGATACAAACGGCCCAGAGTGAAAAGTTTTACTAAGTAAATGCACAAATAAGTGACTCAAAATGCTCTTTTAAGCAACGTAATTTTCAAGTATTTTCCGAAGGGGAACCAGCTTTGGCCCAAGTAGAGAGTGGAGGTTTGCTGCGGACGGTTCTATTCACGAATTAGCGATCCATATAATTGTATGGGTTGAGAACTACTAATACGATGGGCCGTGGAGCTTCGACAACACATAAAAGTGTCCTAAAACACAAAAATACAGAATATACGTTATGTGTAAGGTTACAGGCGCGACTGTTAAGGAGTCTAAATGCTGCATTTAGCTGTCACAGCAGTGACAGTCACTGTTACTGTCAAAGAAAACTTGATAGTACTACAGGACTGCCACGATAACAAATGTCATCTCATACTTTACACAATCGTAGTTGTAACTATTCTACACCATTTGTTGCGAGGGCTGCAAATGTCACTGTGGAGATGGTTTTCAGGACATATCTCTGCCCCAAAAGTACAATGACCAGTAGGTCATGCAGTAGCATCCTCTCACTTTTAAATCACAACTGAAAAATTTGCAGAAGGGTAAATAAGTATATGGATTATAGCTACGGATTTTACCTCAAATGGCAAAATTTGTAAGCACAATTATATGGATTTCTGAACATTCTGCAAATTCAACATTTTTAAATTTCGAATTGAAAATTCAACAAACATTCAGCAATTATATGGAATTCTAAACATTCAGCAAACTTTTGATTCAGTCCACAACATAAAGTCAATTTCATAAACTTTCACAGCTGCGTAATAATACCTCCGTAGTAGCGATATCATCCACACATTTTTGTTTGAGGTACATATGAATACTGATTTAATTGTTTCGGTAATCCTTACTTGAGGAAATTCATTAGAATTTAACAATCAATTGAATTGCAAACTATCCTTCTAATGTTTTACCCCTAGATTTCTCACTGATCCTAATATGCTACAGAGCCTAATGCAATGTACAGAAGAATGGACACCGTGGTGACTTGATAGCATCGGCAGTGATATGCCTTAATGTCAACCACTAGTTTCGGACAATGATCAATCTAATGACCCAGAGCTTTTGTTTCATTGCTATCTAGATGAACGTACCATAAAATGCTCTACCATCAATCGTAATTGATTCCTTTTAAAAATGTTCCTCATTCGACAACTTGTTCTATTGAGTTCCATTATTTCAGTTTCGTTCAATGCCAGAATAGTAGTAAGTACTATTAGTAAGCGAGAATTCATCATGTTCAAGTAAATCAAAACATTTGCCAATATTAAGTCCATTACAAAAAACTTTTAACGAGTCACAGAACTTCGGTTCCCTGTCTGAAGTCAAGTCCTTGTTCGGGTATTATATATATTATGTTAATTTGATTTTGTTGAAATTTTCATGAAATATGTAGGCTAGTATCTAGTTCATCCCATGACAATTTTTTTTAAATTCCTGTGATTACTTGGCTTACCCATGGGCAAACATATTTTCCTTTTTTTTCGATCGATGGTGATGTTTCCCTATCTATACTGACTGAGCTTCAATCTTTGAAACATTCCTAATATCATTATATCTTTACTAAAATATATTAGCTGATATCGTAGCAATAGTTAATATTAAAAAATATATATAAATAAAGTAAAATCGAATAAAAAAAGTTGTATTCGATAACATTAAGTGACATTAATTGATGTAAATATGTATGTTTTCTTAAGGTAATAAAATATTTCCGTAATGTGGGGCTATTGTCGTTTAGTAAGTAAAGTTGATGGTATGGTACTCTAGGGTCTATCAAATGACTGTGGTGTTTCAGTATATGTTTAACTTTTAGTAGTATGTTACACTGTCTATACATGTTGGTCTAGATGTTCCTGACTATAAGTATTCTTGGGTTATCGAGGGTCTCCAATTCGTTGTCTAGTCAGTATTACTTCGTGTCGTCTGCAGCATTGGATTGATGTCTTCCATGAAAGTACTGTACTCCTAATTTCTCTTAATTTGTTTTCCGCTGTGTTGGTTCAAGTTGTCGCCCATTTATTTAATATTTGTACTGTCATCAGAGGATAAAGGTTGTTTTGGGGACAATCAAAGCAGTCAGATGGCGGGATCAGTGATGCAGCTTTTGCCGCTTGGTCAGCAGTACAATAGCCCGGGATGTCCTTGTGTCCTAGTATCCAGATGAACATAACTTTACGGTCAGTCCAATTTAACTTAAAGATTAAATATATAAATAATTTATCGTATTATTTCAAATTATTAAGAAGGTCGGGGTGCGGTCAGAAAACAACAAAAAATAGTCAACAACTATTTATTTACCTACGTTTCGTCCAATTTACCACTTTGTAGATTGTCATCAGGGCTAAAAAGGTGCAAAGACAACTACAAATAGTTTGAAAGGAGGATAATATGAAACAAAAGCGTAAACAATTGTTTTAATATATACTTATCATTGTCTGATTTATGTTCTAACTATTTTTATTCCTTCTTTTTGTTCAATTGTATATAATTTTCTTTTTACTAATATTTACATAATTTTAACCCTACCTTAATTTACCTTTCTTTATCTTATTATCCTGCTATTGCAAAATATTTTTAGTTGTTTTTATATCTTTTTAGTCCTGATGGAACTCTTCAAAGTAGGGAGTTTTTGGTAATATGAAGTTCATTGAGCAAAAGTTAAAACTGTACATTAAAAGGTTTAGATAATATCTTTTTCATTAAATATTTTTGAAATAATGGGTTTTCGTCTGCTATAATAAAACATTCTGGCCCTGAGAGAGCTTTGAACTTAGCTATTTGTTTTAGCAATAATATGTGTTGCCTGTATTCCTACTTCGGTTCCCTAGCTTCTACACATAAGCTGTCTATCGACCTTGTTCTGTAGGCGACCGTTGTTAACCGAATACCGGCATGGTGTATTCGGTCCAATAATTTTAGTGCTATGGGTTAAAGGGGAGAATATGCTATGCTTCCGTAGTCCAATAGTAATTTTCTTAGCACAACTTTATTCCGAGAACGAATCGTCGGATTTGGCCCTAAGTTGGATGAAATTTGAGGAACAGTGTAAAAATAATCCAGTACCACTTTTATCAAATCCTATTACCTTCTTTCACTTACGCATGTCCAAAAGTACTTTTCTTTACACGCTTATTTCAGACAAAATATTGTTTATTTATCAATCTGCGGTGTTTGAACCGTTAAACTCACGAGTCAATAGATTTATAAAAAGTTAAGCACCTGTAGTGGAAAAATTAGATAAGTCAAAATCAGTAAATTTTTTATTTAAAATATGTCTCCAGATCGTATCCAAAACCTGTAGGTTCTGTACTTCAGTTTTTTATGATTCCTTAAACATGTGCTTTTTTGTTATTGTATTTTAATTTTGACCTATAATAATTTAATGTTTTCCACCTTTAATATTTATGTTTCAATCGTAAAATAATTTTTAATTCTTATTTTTTCCAAATAAGACAGATATGATTCCATATTTCGGCTCATTTAGTAATTACTATGCTCTTTCTGTACTGACTATTATAAGGCCTATTTGGACATACGGAGTTGAGCTATGGGGATCCACTAAACCATCTAATTTCTCTCGAATCCAATCCTTACAGTCCAAAATCCTTCGTAAAATCCTTAATGCTCCTTACTTTGTCACAAATCAAATCATCCATCAGGACCTCAATGTCCCCTATGTAGCCGATTTGGCCAGAACCAGATACCAATTCTTTCATAATAAACTTCCCAACCACCCAAACCAACTCGTTTCTAACCTGGCTTCTCCTTCACTACCTAATAATCCTTCTAGGCGTCTGAAAAGAAGATGGCCTCGAGATCTTCTCCTTTAGAAATGTTTTTGGAGTTCTATCAATGGGTAGATTCTCCACATGTTTTTTTCATGTCATAATATCACTTACAGCAAATTTACTTGATGTATATATATGTATACAGTTGTAAATATCAATAAATAAATTATTAAAAAAAAAAAAAAGCTTTAAACCAAGCAGTTGAAGCGGACGCATTCAAAAGAGGTATTGATAATTTTAAATGTTTAACACAAAGGTATTGAGTAAAAAACTTTCTTTTTTTTTTGTTTATTTACTTTGGTATTAAATTATTGGTTTAAATTATTCAATTACACAATTAAATATAATTTTTGTAATTAAATATTTTGAGCATAAATTGTTTTAATTATGCTATTACATATATATATATATATTAGTAATGTATATATAGGAACTGCCGTATTATTTTTGACCTCAATTGGAAATAATAATGAAGGGTTTGTTGGTGACTTTAGATTGATATGAGGAGATGGTCAAGGGTATGGCCAGCTAAGATACACAAATAAGTAAAAATTATTTATTTTTGTCGAATTTTTCTCCTGAATTTCAAGCCTCCATTAGGGCTGTAAAACAAAACGAACAACCTTATTCAGAGGAAAAAAATAATAACAAACAAATTTGGAAATATACATGAGAATAAATTAGTTAGATAGTAGTTGTATTACAATCAAGTATTAGTATCAACTACGATCTGCTTAATCTATTGTCATGTGTATTTCCAAGTTTAATTGTTATTATTTTATTTTTATTTTTTCTCTTAATTAAGGTTATTATCTCGCTTTCTTTTCCAGCCCTGATGAAGGCCTGAAATTCAAGTCGAAACGTCGACACAAATAAACAGGTTTTACTTATTTGAGTATTTTTACTAACAGCATCCCCGACCACCTTCTCATTACAGGAAGGATTCCTCAGAAAGTCAGTTTGACAGGCTTTGCAATGAATCCTATCTATCAAACATAAGTATACGTCAATTCTAGCGATGAAGTTTATATTCATAATAAATACTTACTGGGTTTTTGTTAAATATAATTAAATGGGATATAACATATCCACCAAGCAAAATTAGAGGTAATTATCAAGGCGGACAATAACATAACTTTATTGACAAATTAATACACGAAATATGTTTTATTTCTCTAGGAAGAAAATCAAGTCAGAATTTTAAAAATCCAAGATTGCCCAAATACTAATTTTCCCATGAAGTACAACACAAGTGTACAACAGGTTGGCAAAGGAACCCTTGTAATAGATGGACGTATATCACTCACAGAAGAGATCAGAGACATAACTGAAGTAAGTATTTACACACTCATAGGTGTAGATATTTCTATGTAAGGTTTTATTGGAACAATGTGATCATCTTTTTAAGTCCTGGTTTGGTTTGAGAACCATCTTCATAAAAAAAAAAAAAATGACTTAAATTTGTTCATTCCGTGTATTTTCTGAAAAAAAAAAATCGTCCTATCTTTTCCCACACATGTTTAGTAGAAATAATCATCAATTCTTTCACAAATGTCATAGGACACGAGGTAGGACGAAGTAACTACACGATTTGATAATTAAAATAATAATAATAAAAAATCAGTTCTGAATTATAGCCAAGATTTATGACGACTAAATTCTAATTTACATAATTAATTCGATATAATTTATATATAATATAAATTTATAATATAAATAGTTATATCGATATAATAGTTAATAAGTAATTAATTTATAATATCAATAGATTATAATTTATCAGATTTATAATACAAATAATATTGTCTAGTACAGAACTTTCATTAACATATTTTCCTTTGTTTATCTGAGGATTCAAAGCGCATGAGATAAGGGAGCATATGGATGGCAACATTTTCGACCTCCAAAAGCGGGTGAATGTGAATGAAGTAGTAGTTTCCAACCGATGGTTCGCGAAAGGGCCTAGCAAAACTGTTTTTGTGGCGATTTATTGTTAGAACTATATTTTTAATTATAGTTCCCGATGTTAGTGTGCTAGCTGAAAGGTTTGAACATACAAATGCACAATAAACGTGACTCAAAATAGATCTTTAATCAACCTGATTTCCAAATGTTTTTCGAGGAGGAACTCCTTTATCCAAAGTTGGGCGTGGGGATGGACATGATTCAATTTCCGGCTTAGTGGTCCACAAACATCTGTGGCTTAGGAACCACTGGGATAAAGGCTTGAGAGAGGGGTGGTGGTTTCATTTTATTTTCATGGAAGACCCAAGAATTAAATATTTTTACATTTATTCTATAATAGATTGCAGAATATTACGCCCACCTGGCACTGAATGTACTACATATAGTCGTTGAATTTTAAAAAATGCGATGGTGTAGTGTTCTCATAGATATTTTTAGTCTGAAACCGTCAAATAGTTTTACAAATGGGGTCAAAACTATTGTGAATGGTTTCCAATAATACTGGGATTCGTAATGCTTATTTATCAAAATTTTAGCACCAAACTTGACCTAGGAAATGCTAATATATAATACTTTTAGAAGGTATTATTACTCGTTCATAATAAAGTCTGTTCCAATTCTATTCTTTTAGAAAGCGTCTATAACCTGCTCCTTAAGTCCTTTTTCTTGAGGACACTGATGACAAACATATATACTTCATTAATAGTGTTCCTTGGATGACTAGCATTTCAGAAATATTTTCAGTAAAATATCGTGATTTAAAGATGCACAATGAATTTTACATCTAAATATCCATAAGTAACTTTTTCCTGTCGACTGATATATCTTCTGTCTCTACTAGCTACAAGCTAAATTGCACAAGTGCAGAAGTTATTCAGCTACAGAGACGTGCGAGTACTTTACAACATGTAAATATAAAAACCCATGTCCTTTCATAGCTGCCCGAAAACAAGTATGGTCTTCATTTGTTGACAGTATACAACCTCCCATGAGATGCCCATTTAAGAAGGTAATGAAATAAAGTATAAATTTTTAGAAGAAAGAAAAAAAATAACAGATTGTTTCTAACTTCACAGGGGACATATAAAATCCAGAATGCTTCATTTGACACTTCTTTTGTCAACAGCGTAGCTGGGATGAATGGAATGTACTGGGATATAAGAGTAAAAATGTATGCCGAAAAGAAATGTATAACATGCTTTGAAGTAGGCATTGATTTTCGAAAAATAAGAAGGAAAGTTCGCTAACCTTCTTTATATTATTTGCTTGTAAACATGAATTAAAAGTATTAGTTCTGCAGAAATTTTTTTGTATGTATTGTTTATTTTTTCTTCCTAGTGAACTTAATCGTTTATGTGGTAAAATTCTTATATAATGTTGAGTCTTTGAAGTTGTTGGCAAGGAACAGCAACTTTATAGGCCAAGTAACATGATTTTATGTCAAAACGAGTTCGTAGAATCTTCTAAGAACAGAATGACTTAATAAAGGGTATATAATGACCTTTCCATTCATACTTAGTTTTAACTAAAGCTAATCGATCATATTGAAGACCTAAAAATCAGAATAGAGTATTTGGAGAGGATTAGAACAAATGATGGAGAAGCAGCAAACAAGGGCTATACAGACATGACAGTGTTTGCTGTTTCCACCGAATATTCAGAAGCAAGACTGTCGAATGGTCATCAAACCTTGTACCTTCAATCAGGGAACCCACCGAGAGATCACTAATAATAGTTAGTAATTACAACTAGAACTACTACCAACTTTTCGTTACAGATGAAGAAACAATACCATAATGTCTGTTGGACATAGTTGCAATCTCATGTTGCATGTTTCCCTTGAATTTAGCGACCGGCAAAAGAGTGCAATCCGAATACATCATATCTACAGCTAATCAGTTTACGGAACAGTCAAGCTATCACTCGTCCTGGGATTAAGTTGGATCTTAAACTGGAAATTAGAAGAAGCTGACGTGTCGAAACCCATCATCGGCTTTGACGACATTAGACAACTGAACAAGTTGTAGCCAAACAGGAAAGGAATGTTCGTCCGGTTTTATTGAATTCCCATTCCCAGGACTTACAGCGCTTTGCGGATGAAGTCGTACGTGTTTTAAACTATCGATTTTGCTATATCGATGATGTACTGATCTTGCATAGGTCGGAAAAGGAACACCTACGAAGTATCCCTATTCTTTCAATAGAATGGAATAGATTTAGACATTATATTATCGAAATGCATCTTTGATCAAATAAATATTATGTATATAAACATAATATCAAACGAGTGGCTTCTTGGTCTCCGTAGATGGAAAGATTCGAGGAAATATTATACTTCAAGAAGCCTATAACTATAAATGGGCAGAGGAAATTCCTGGGAATACTACGAAAGTTTTATACTCAAAGTCTATGAAATTTAGAAACTTCTCAAGTATATTCTTATTTTCGGACTTAAAGGGGAAACTGCCTGGATAATCCAAGCCACTACTGCCTTTAAGCAATACAAAAAGAAACCATCAAACTCCACATTACTCTTTCAATACTTGGGACACGGCACTCTAGCATTCGTTTTTGGAGCATCAGATATCGTACTAGGAGCCACTGTACTACAAGTTGAAAACGAGTAACAACCCATACAAGTCAAATAAACTACCAAATCCACAACGAACTTTCTTTTTTTTTCGGCTAAGACTCACATTAGAGTCCATGGTTGGGGAGGGGGAGGGTCAAAGTTGTTCATTTTGTGGGACCACCACTCAATGAAAAAAAGTCAACGTCCTAGGCCGGATTCGAACTGGCACCGCCAATAGACATCAAATTGGTAAGACTGTGTAACCACTGAGCTACGGTTTGCCTCACAACGAACTTTAGAACTGTTACTTAATAGCCACCTACCTCGTTATAAAACTATTCAGAAAGAAACCTGGTTGAAGCCAGCCTCTTCTTTACAGATCATAAGCCTCTGACCATCCCTTTTCCGATTCGAGATATGTTCCGCTACCTCAACTTCTTCACTAAATTCTCCACGATCGTCAAACACGACCTGGGAAATCATAACATACTAGCTCACACATAAAAAAAGAATAACATTTTCATTATGCTACACTACTTTTGGACTACAACAACGGCTTACTAAAGTGGAGTTGCATATCACCCAAAACTGTCTTGATCTAAAATAATTTCCCGGAACCCTTGTAGAGCTAAAAAAAAAAGTTACGGCTCAGTTATCTTTAGAGTGATTGAATATGTCGGCAAAGAAGAAAAGTAGCAATGAAAAGTAAATGCTATTTTTATTCTATTTTTTTTTTTTTTTTTTTGTGGTAACCTTTTTAGAAAATGGCATACGCTTGGTGTACCACAAAAATCAGTGACCTACTTAGAAATAGGATCCACTTCCTTGATGTGCTGCAGATATTTAAATGTGATTTTCTCCTTAAAAGTGAGTTAGGTGGCAATACAGGTGGCCCACCGTCGAGGCATTTTCTACCTTTCTCAATATAAACCGAAAAACTGGTACAATTTATAGTTTTTTGACTGATGGTGATGGGTGTTGTCATCACAATTGATCACTGTGAAGCCTAAGTAAATGCTTGGTCCTTATATTAAAAACGTATCTTTAATAAATTGTTCCGATTTGGCATTAAAACATTTATGAATGGGTGCATTTTGCCTATTCTGACAATATATTATTAAACCCTCAGCTAATATTTTATTCATTACCATCATTGCTTGCCTCTCGAGAATGCTTACTTTGTAAGAGCAATGCGCCTTGACTGACATGCATTCTCCATGTTATAATTCTTCTTTTTAATTTTTTTTCATAAAGGAGGTTAAAATACTTTGGTCCCACCGTCGTGAAGTCATTCTCTGTGGGGATATTATGTCAACTTTCCCTCTGCAGCTTAGTAACACATTTCCTGATTGAGCTCTTTGGTAATATCCATGAAGGTTACAAACAGCAGTGCTTGGTATCATAACCTTACACTTCAAAGTATGAAAGCTTCTTGTGATTGAGATAAGAAGAAGATTGTACCAATAGATTTATTAATTCTTTAATTTGTCTTTAGATTTTTAAAATTTCTAATATATAGTGTAGGTATTTTCGGGATTGGAGCAGTCTCATTTATCACTGTCTGTGAATCCAGATGTTATAGTTCTTCACAGCTATAATTCAATGGCTGCAGAAGGAAATGAAGAGACTGAATTTTTATATCATGTTGATTTCACAACTGCATCAGAATGGGAAGTTTTCATAGCTAGAATTGAAGAGGTTCTACAACAATGGAAACTTCACCAGAATAGATTTTGTAATCCCAAAGAAAAACTATGTAATGTGTCTTGGAATACATTAACTGAAAATATAAGCTTTGCTGGTAATAAGTGTTTGCATTTTATTAGTAAAGAATAACAAATTCTGCATTCACTTGTTAACTTTGATTTAGGAATGACAACTTTCTCATATCATACTTGATGACATTTTTCAGTGCATTGACTTTAAGAATAACCGAGCTTGGCAGGGAAATTGAATTGTACTGAATGTGAAAACCGTCATATATATATATATATATATATAT
>NW_027105349.1:632083-692361 GCF_000696795.3 Halyomorpha halys
TATAAAAGATTTAGTGATTAATTAAAATGAATACCTAAATATTCTATGAATACCTAACTTAGTGATATGCTATATTTTTTGTTTTACCAAGTATAATTCTTAAATTTTCTATACATGTATATGTATGTAGGGTCTAACCTAATAACAGCTTGATTCAATGGGACATGGTGGAAGTACCTCTGGCCATTGAAGGCAGAGATTTTCACCCGACTAAGTTTTGTATTTCTAAAAATTAAGTTTGTTTCCATTTTAGACTCTTCATTCAAGAGATATTTAATTTTGAACTTAATTATATATAACAAAAAAAAATTATTAGAAGGAAAGATTTTATTTGTTCCACTATGAATGGCTTAAATATGAATATAGAGTTGCTAATACTAGAAACTCAACTGAACTGAACATAAAATATGTCCATTCTGGATAGATTTTTTTGAAGGTAGATCTCAGGCATCAAATAAACCATCTTCATTTATTATATTCCAATTCAAAAAAATATCTAATAAATGTTTATAAAGCCGTACTTTTTAAACTAATTATATGGTTACTAGAAGTTATAAAGTAAACTGTTACTGATCTCTGCTGTTTTCTCCGGCCTCCATAACTGTTCCATGTCATCGCTGTTTGGTTCTAAATCCTTCATTGATTATTTTACATATTTTTTAGAGTTACATTATTTTCTAGTTGAAAATATTCCCTCCCTGCTTACATTTAAATTATATCTATTTTATTTTTAATAAGGAAAATAAATTCTGTCATCCATTATTTTTCTTTTTTTAAGAGTTGTTTTTATTTTCATTATTCAATAAAGTCAATCTTATTATTTTTTTTTCTCTAATTGATTTTGGGCATTATTATTTGTACATTATTATAATCTGTCAGGTATCAGAAAAATTATGTTCTGGGATAATTAAATGTATTTTTTGTTTCATTCAATTCTTTTGATTTTGAAAAACCTTGACTTATAGTGATTAACAAAAGTATAAAAAATGATAGAAATGTTTGAAATAACATTTTTTCATTTGTAGAAAATGTTAATGGTTCTCCAAGCTAATCATTAATTTTAAAAGTTAAAATAAGTAAAAAATAATTGCAATTCCAGCCCAGTTTTGTTTAATTGATACCCAAAAGCAGTAAAGATTTGGGTTTTGCTTTTTATTATGTTTTATTCTTAGAAAATAAAATCATAAACAAATTAAGAAGCAAATGGATTACAGTTTCCATTTCTTAGTATCAGTTATCTCATTAAATTAAAAGTGTTTGACAGTTATAAGTATGTGGCATGTCATATTTTGGTAAAGATTTAATCATATCTCTTGATTTAAATTGTTCATTGTAACTTTATTGAAATTGGGAATTGGATAAAATGTTAGTCTCAACTCTATTTCAAGTTCTTATCAAGAAAAATAGTTATTAATTTTTTAATACACATGTCACCCTCCGTTGGTATTATTAAGACTATATATCTGTACCTCGGAGGGATACAACACTATGTCCAGTAGTAATTCACATGCTTCAGAAGGATAAAACACCAAGTGGTGTTCTATCCCTCTAAATGAAAGTGGACTTGGTGTTGTTTTAAAACATGCTATATCCGATTCTAACTGGTTTTGGACATAGTGCTCTATTCCTCTAAGAAATATGAGAAAAGCTGATTTTAACTCTGTAATAAAGTCAATATGGAAAAAAATGGACATAGTGTTGTATCCCTCCGAGGTACATATATATATGATATAGCATAAGAACTCTATATATATGGCAAAATGATACTTCAAAGAATATGTTTGTCTTGACTTACTCAATTGAATGAAAGAAAGAAAGATGAAAAAAATTATGTTAATTTTACTTTATGGAATGATCTATTAGGATTAGTAAACTTTTTACTGTACAACAAAAATCTTTTGAAATTATTCTGTTATTTACAAACATTCTTGTTTTTCAGATTATGAGTTTGTTGTTACGAGATATTTTGTTAAAAGTTCAGGAGATGAAAATATTTCAGAAGAGGAGAAAAAAAAACAGGTCCCAGGTACTTTGATAACATTGATGGATATCATGAACTGCGAAAATGATTTTATTCCAATAGTTTATGATGGGGATGAATCTTCCCCCCACGTTCTTGTCAGATGGTATGGTTTAAGAGACTTTGTCGTTTTGACACCGATGAAAGGTCATCTAACATCTGAAAGTAAACTGAAATTGATATTGAGTTCGTTTACTATTGCAGCTAATAACATTACTTGGTAAGTAATAACATTTATTTTAACTAAATGTTAACCATTTACTGTACTACAATATTTCTATTATAATATTCATCTAGCGACTTCATGAACATTCATTTATGTTAGCTCTCCTTGTCCTGAATCTATTGGCGCTACAATTTTTTTTTCTCAATAATTTAAAAAAAATAAATAAATAACATACATCAAGTCAAATTTCACACAACCACTGGACCCCTCCCTCTCCCATCCTATTGAAGTGTCAACCCCCACTTAATAAAGGCTACAAAAAAAAAGTATCAGAATTAACCAATATTTCAATTTCCTCTTTGATGTCTGAATAATCGAATAAAAGATCGCAGAGGTGAAAGCAATTGAGAATATCATATGAATTATTGTAAAATCCCTTGATGATAAGGGCAACAAGACTGGTATTATGGACTGTCCAGACGACAAAATTACTTCTATCTGACCAATCGTCATATGCACCCACATCTCGAGATCTTACTCCTTCACTTGAGACCAAATTTAACTAACACCTCAAGGATCTCTTACATTTTCAACAGATCAACTACCCCATTTGCAGATATCTTAGTTCCTATAATTCCATTGCCGTCTGTTTTTATGGACTTCCTAAAATTCACAAACCTGATACCTCCCTCATTCCTATTACTTCCAATATCAATTGTTCCTCAGTCAAATTCAGTTAATTCCTAATTCCCTCAATGCAAGTCCTCAGTCACAATAATTCATATGATTTTCACAATTCCTTTCACCTCTGTGATATTTTATTACCCTTCGCTATTCTTGACAACTAAATCCTTGTTTCTTTTGAGGTAGAAAGTTTGTAAACTTGATAATATTCAAGTATTAACTTTGATTGATTCTTCATCCTCAAGAAGCTTTACGAATGCCAAATAATTTAGAACTATGCCCATTTAATTATTTAGGTTTTTTTTTGTAACTTAAAGAGGTGCTAATTTTCTACACCTTCATAGAACTCTCACCAATCTCTGTTCAAAAAAGGTTTTTATTGACTTGATTGTAATGACTATAAGAATTATATATATAGAATTTCATGTGCCCCATCACTTTTATGTACTAATTAAATTTTTGCAAACTTTTCAAAAAAAATTTAAACCATTATAAAAAAATAAACTTAACAATTATATACATTGAAATTTTGAAATTCATGATATAATAAGTGAAATCCGTCTTTTTTTCTACCTACAATGTAAAGTTTAAATGTTATCATTAGTTGGTGTAATTTAAAATAAAATATATCAATATTTCTTTCAAAAGAACAATTTTATTCACCTTTATAAATTTTTTCCATGAATATGATCTGTTCAATGTATATATATATATACAGAAATATTCTGGAAAGTTGATCCTACTTAATCATGGGGCGCTTACTCCATGGTGGATACTTCTTAATTTTTTTTTATATATATAATAAATTACAATTATTATACAATTGAATTTTTGGTAACTAGATGTTGACCTTTTTTTAATATACGTATTTTTTTATTATTAGTCAAGTACCCCTGTTTATGAGATTTATGGAACCATGGCAAAGAGTCTATGTTGGTATTTATGAAGGACAAGAAGTAAGGACTGATTTTGAAATGGTACATTTGAAAAAGATTCCATCTCAGTGCAGACATTTAGCAGGTGCAGAATTTTTGATATTATTAATCTGAATAATTTAAATATATAATAGATGTGTGACACACTTTTACATGTATGACACATGCTTTTACCTCTAAAAACATAAACCTTCTCTAATTAGGGTATCTCATGATTCCACAGTCCATAATATTGAAGAGAAAAATATTGTGTAATAATTTTAATTTGATTTTTTGTTTATAAGTTGCAATAATGACCTTTGTGAACAAAAAAAAAATTTTAACTCTAACTTACATAATTAGAGGAATTTTAATAATTTTTAATTTATTTAATTTTTAATAATTATAATTTTAGTTTTCAAGTTATTCAGTTGAATTGATATAAGGTAGAAATTGCATATTGAGGATGATACTGCTGTTTATTATATCAATTTAAACTCCCCTATAGTAATATGTCAGGCCGAAACCACATGTCAGGAAATAGTGGAGAAATTGGCACAAATCAAGACATCCAAGTAAA
Source organism: Halyomorpha halys (assembly GCF_000696795.3). Classification (NCBI taxonomy): domain Eukaryota; kingdom Metazoa; phylum Arthropoda; class Insecta; order Hemiptera; family Pentatomidae; genus Halyomorpha; species Halyomorpha halys. The sequence continues at coordinate 636,448 of NW_027105349.1, forward strand.
CCCGGTGAATACAGTGAAGATAGACTGTATTGTGTTCGCCTTGCAAAATGGGGAGAGGTCTAGACTGCCAGGGTTCCTCTGAATGGATAACCTTAGTTCAGTGTTGTGCAGTTTTCTAAATTCTCCGGTTAACTCATCCTTTTTTGATCCAAATATTTTATGTAATACTTTATTTTCAAAAACTTAATTCACTTCTTTTCCTAGTGTAATTGGCCACATTTTGCATTCATAAAGAACAGTTGGATGGATAATAGTTTTTGTAAATTCTAACTGTTAAGTTTCTGAACAGATGGCACGAGCTAAGCAATTTTGAAATTGAAATATATCAAGCATTTCCCGCCCTAACCTCACTTTTATTTCCTCATCAATTTTTTTTTTTTTTTCTAGTTACCATAGAACTTCAATATTTAAACCTATCTACTCGTTAAATGTATTTCCTCCTATATCTATATCACTGAAATTACTCCTGTTTCTATTGTTAACCATATATTTGTTTTATCCATACTTATTTTGAGACCTAGATCCTTACTGCAGTTTATCAATATTGTTATATTTAGTTTTATTGTTTCCTTGTCCTCACCCAATCATACCAAATCATCAGCTAAACCAAGCACAGGAATTTTACCAACTAAAGTTAAACCCTTTTCACCATGCATAACATTTCTAACAACGTATTTTAGTGCTAGATTAAATAAGAGGCCTTGTTTTAAATCCGACTAAACCTCAAATTTCTCAGAATAATGTTACCAATTCAAACTGTAATAAATGTTTCTGTGATGTAGATCTGTATTAGATTTACTAGCTTCGTTGATATCCCTCTTTAATAAAAATATTAAACGGCTACTGGCTGGTGGTTAATTGAATTGTAAACCCTTTTGAACTCTGTATAAAGCTGATGAACTACCCCGTTTTATTCTAACTTTTTCTGTAATATTTGAAGTAATGAAAAAATGTAATCTATAGTTGAATGATTTCGCCTAAAACCACATTTGTAATCTCCGATAATTTCTTCAGCGTAGTCCTTGATTCGACTAGTTAAGATTGATGTAAACATTTTTTAACATATCCCTTGATTGTTATTACAATCTGTCTTTGTCCCTTTTTTTTTTAATTGGAATAAGTTGAGATTCTTTCCATTTCTCAGGCATTTTCTCAATTTTTCAGATCTTTTTAAACAAAAGGTGTATTTTAGACATTCCAGCTTCTCCACATCCCTTGATTAATTCACTAGGAATATTTTCAGTTTCCCCTGCTTTATAGGATTCTAATTTTCCGATGGCTATTTCTTCTTCCTCCCTACTTAGTTCTACTATCAACGGTTCAGCACTCTGGTATTCAGTTGGAGGAGATTGACAATTATTTCCCATATTCAAAATACTGTCAAAGTGTTTCTTAAATACATATCTATTGGATTAACTAGAAGATTATTATTTTGATCTCTTATTTCTGTAATTACATTTATACCTTTCTATGTTTCTTGCAAGTTATTTTCGATTTTGTTACTTTCTATTTCTATTATTTTATTTTTAAAATATTCTCTTTTTTTATTTCTGAGAAATTTAGACATCTCATTTTTTAATAACATTATTTTTGCTGGGATTATTTAGAGTTTTTAACTTAGGGGAATTTGTTTGTTTTCACATTTGAAGGTCGTCTTCATTGAACCACGGTTTGTTCTTTCTACTTTCTCTTTTTCTGAGCCACAGATTAATGACCTCTTTAATATTATCTCTGATTTGTACCTATGACTTCTCAATATCTTTGCAATCCTGATCGTCTAATGGTCCTAATGCTTCAAATCTATTTTTGATTTCAATTGCGAATTGATTTATAATTGAAGAGATTTTTAATTTCTCCTGGTTAAATTTTTTTTTTAAGTTTTAAACATAAACTGTTTTCATCTCTCTTCTTTATGTTAAGTTTTTGTTGAATTTTTACGATTACTACTAGTTCATGATCTGGCCCACATTATGCCTCACAATAAGATCTCACGTTAATTATACTATTTTGCCGTCTATATTGTACTAGGATATGATTAATTTGATTTCGGGTTTGTGAATGATGTCCAATGTCTTATGTTTAAATGTAGTACTTTTGAACATTAAGTTTTTCGAGATGACAAAGTTTATTAGCTGTATTTCATTATTGTTTTGGGACACTTTACTTCAGAAAATTGTAAGTTGATAAGTGATATGTTGATTAAGAAACTGAAACCTAAACAACTTCACAAATTGTTGGACTTACTTACTTTGGTGGAATTTATGAAATGAAGGTACATTAAGTTCTTGACTTGTTTAATATGTTCGTCAATCTATTGTGCAGAACTTTGATACCGGCATCAGCTCCAGTATGTTGGCAGTTATGTATGTTGATGTTGGATGAACAATAATAATAAAGGGAAAAAATATTTTCTGGATTTAAAGATTATAAGTATTAGATTTCTAGGTAAGATTAGGATTTTAGTACAATTGCATTCCATTGTAAAAAGAGATAGGTGTGTCCCAGCACTTTTAGCAAATTATGAATTTTTAAAAGCAAAAATAAACATAAGAAAAATCTTGATGTATATTATAATCCTACTGTGTTTCAGAAAAAAAAGTTGTTCTGAATATAGAAAAAATATTTATTTATCTCCTGTGTGATTTCATGGATTAAAAATGCTGCTTATTGCCTTTATTACCACAAAAAAAAAAATAGTTGATTAATTATTTATAACAATCATAGATACCATTAAAAATATAGATCTATTAAAATTTTGTATCTATTATTGAATTTAAAGAATAGATTTATTAATTATTGAAATATCTTTATTTCAGGTTTATTAAGTATCTTTAAATCGAAAACTGGAGAAGGTGAATTTACTGAGCCAGTAATGGTTGCTGCAAGATTTGCTTACTGTTTACATGACTGGACAAATTTTGCCTGGACCCAGGACCCTCCCGACATAGAACTTTTCTCTGGTGATATTGGTTGGTCCGAACTTGGAAGTTTTCCATTTGGCTCTGTCTGTGAGCCTATAAAGTAATTATAATTCTTTATTAACATTATCTAATTTTTAATATTATAATTATTTATTGAACCAAAATTTTAAGAGTGCTAATGTCCTATACTTTATTTCTTCTTGTGTTTGAATATTATGTTGTATTTATTTCATCAGATATGTTTAGAAAAGTATATTTGTCTTAAAATAGAAAATTAAATTCCTTAACAATATAAAAATTATAATAAAAAAAAAAAAAATGATTTCAGTTCTATTACTCTGTATACTTGTTGGCCTGAAGTACTCGAATCAATGGCAGTTGATAATGAACTCTACAGTGACTTTGATCCTCTAAGTGCTCCAGTTTGGTCCTTGTCAATTACCAAGACTGATAATCCAGTTTGCCTCCTCACGGATTATGTTACTGAGTTTCTATTGTTTTGTACATCAAATAAAACGGTTGAGGATCTTCTCGGGGATTTTGTCATCAAAGATTGTATGTACTAATTTATGTTTATAATATTGCTAATTTGATTTTCTGTTGTCTAATTTTTCTCTTATAAAAGTATTGAATCAGTACTGGTCTTCCATCAGATAATTTTTCTTCCTTTATAATAATATTTATGGTAACAATTAAACTGTATTGTTAATTACAATAGATTACCTTCCCCTTTTTTTTTTTCAGCAAATGATGCACTCCAATCTTTTAGTCTTTTGACAGATTCAAGGATTCCTACGTTTACTACCTTACTTAGTCAATATGCTCCCAAAAAAAAATCTGTAGAAGGCCCAATCAATCAAAAACTTTTGATGCCTATTCTCTTTTTCTTATTTCCTGATGTCGAAGAAAATTCTGTACGTATCTTTTACTTAAAGTTTATATTTACTTAGCCTCTAACAGTCTGGTAGAACCCCTATTGCCATAATTCATAAAATTACTCAAAGAAACTTTTTTTTGCTCTTAAATAGTTTTATTATATTATGAAACCAACTGCAATTCTATCTAATAATTACTTTGTAAGTGGCTTTGATATAAACTTAGGCTCTTCTTTGATTTTTTTTTGTTTAGCTATCTGTGAGATGCACTTACATAATTAATATTATTGAGTTTTCATCAGCTTTTTAAATTTATTATATTGTGAAAATTAACTTCTGAATAACTGCATTTTGAAATGAGAAGTATTTTTTAATACTTACTACCAGATTGAACATAGGTGTTTTATGCTTGTTATGAATGAAATAATTAAAAAATATGCTCTAACTTTAAGGCTTCATTTGACTGAACAAATGACTGTCTGCAATGTCTGTTATCCTTCATTGTACATAGACTTGTCTAACAAAATCTTGAATGATTCTACCAACCAACTGTCTGGACCAGCTGATTATCGGAGATTTCAATACATATAGCTCAGCATGGGGTTCTCTCTTATGTGACATGAAACTCTTACATACTGTTAAAAAAAGTAATCAGCTTCCTGGAGAACAGCCTAAAAGTCTATTCTCAGTATTAGTAGAAGTATCCAGTTTTTTCTAAAAGTAAAAAATGATCTGACTTTTGACTTAAGCTTATCATATGTGTCATCAGGAGAAACTCTTTCCACTGTTATATTTAAAAAAATATGGAAGTGTTAATTGTAGTTCTTGGTAGATGGACTGGAAACGTAAATAAACTGTAACGATAAAAAGAAACACACTTAAATTAGCATAATGTCTAGACAAAATGTCTCATTTCTGTTCTAACATGTTTTATTTGTTTTATAGAAATATCCCTATTTGGAAGAAAAAGAAGTTGATAAAAGCTCTTCCCAGGTAATACTTATTTAATTTTTTAGTTATTACTTCTGGACAAAGTAGTTTATCTCTTGAAAAAAAGATTTTTTTCCAAGTATTTTGTAATTAGTTAGTTTGATCACATATTGACTAATAGTAAGGGTTTCTTCAGCTAATCTCGTGGTCATCACCTCTGAAGTCAGTAGGAAAATGTTATTATTATTTTATTTGGGTTTTAATGTTCTTATGTTCTCCAACTTAGGCTAGAAAAGACGCGTTATCCAACAGGTTACCAACTTATTCTAGCAAGAGTGGGAAAGTCGAGATTTATTCTGACACGAGAATGCTAAGTTTGTAGCTTAACAAGCTCAACCACCACAGCCTTGTGGAAATTTACTACAGTTTACAACTTTAATATCTAATTACAAATATTATGAATTATTTATACCTAATTTAGAATATTTAGCATTTTTGAAAGCTCATCTTTTCTTTCCTTGAAAATATTTTCTTATAATGAGTAGAGCAGTATTTAAAAGAATTATTTACTATTATAACTCCCATTAAAGTGATTAATTGGCATACAAAATTCAAGTACCTATTAAATTTAAATTTTAATCATCATTTATATGTATATATATTCAGACTGAAAATTAACATTTCCTGTTGAAAATTGTGGTGAATAAAACAAAAAAAATTCAGACCGGCAATGAAAATGATAAAATACTTTTTGTGTATGGATAAGATTAAAGTTACTTAAAATTGTGATTAAGTATTGAATCATTTCAATATCAACACTGTATTTTTATAAGTATAATTATTCCTTATGTATTTCTAAACTTCTTATGTTTAATGTTTTGGACTTCACTAAGATCTTTCTTTATGATCTAAAATAATTAGACATTAAACGTTTTACTCTTGAAATAATTTTATATTCGATTTCCATTTATATTGAGAAAACAGGATAGTTATACTTAAAAATAAATATTGTGTAAAAGTTATTTAAGTTTTGTATTAATATGGTTGACTTATTGATGCCATCTCTTGATTACAGCGCATGAAGACATGTGCAAGGGATAGCCTTATATGGCGTTTAGCTCTTGTCATGGCTCATTCTCTCCATATGTTCGGTGGTGCAAAGGCTGCTGCACATATTTGGCATGAATTTTCTCAAGAAATCAGATTTCGTTGGAACTCTAACAACATGATCCCAGGGTGAGTAGGATATCTACTTTTTTTATTATATTTTAATAATTGATGTTTTGGTTATATTAAAAAAAAAAAAATGATTGGCCTTCGTGATAAACAACTTTTTTTTTTTTGCTCAGCAATTCATCATTTTTAAGTCTGGATTGAAATAAATTTTTATTAATCCAGATGATTTTTTTTTTTTTTTATACATTTTAAAAAAAGGTGTTTAAGAATTTTTTGAAAAAACTTACCAACAAGTAGATGTAATAATTATTTTTAAACAACTACAGAAATGGGAAATTTTGACGAAAGCTCGTTGTGACATTTTGCAGCTCAATAATATTTGTTATACTATATTATGAATCTTAGAGTGTTAAATTTTAATCCCAAGGCCTCAATGGATTTTATTGTAGCCATTTGAATGTAAGTTGCACTCCAATCTATTAAAATGGAAATCAGGATGTAAAGAATTACCAAGGCTGCCCACCACCTTCTACCTTAATACAGTATTATGTTATCTTCAATTTTGTTTCATTATAAAGTATATTTTTTATTAGTGCAGGTACTGATTAAATAAAACTTATATCTTTAATGCTGTAGGTTCATTTTAATGGGTAATACATATTAATAAATTCATTTTTAAGCTCTTAATATAAAAAAAATATTTATTTAGTATATATAATTTTTTTTAACCTTCAGTGAACACAATGAAATACAGAAGTCAATCATAACAATTTTGTTTTTAATTAATGAATTATTTTAAAGGAGTCTTTATTGATGCTCGATATATTGATCGTAATTATTGGAATCTGCTTAAAGAATCAGTTCAAAGTTTCTGAATCCTCTATATAAATTTGCTGCTTCATTTATATGGAATGAAATGTGTTTAATTTTGAATTTGGTTTAGAATCCTTTATGAAAGTTAGGTAGTGGAAATAAGACTCAAGTATCTTACAATTATAACAGTCTTTTCCACTTCCTTATTAAACTAATTAGCAAATGAAATGTGGTGCACAATTAAAATATGATAACGAATGAATCAAACCAAAGTAAACATTTTAGATTACATTAATTCAAATGTAGATAAAATGTATTAGTTATGATTTAAGAATTGAAAATATTCTATTCAAGCTGATAAATGAAGCAGTTCAGATTTTTTCCTCTATTGTTCTTTGGTATCAACCTTTTGTTTTTGTACATATATTACAATATTTTGGCTTATAATTACTTTGAATAAATTAACAAAGTGTAGGATGAAATCAAAGAAGAAATAATTTTGATGATATTAGTTAAGTATTAAAAACGTCATATATTTGAGCTTCCTAACACTTACACAAGGCAATTTACATTTGTATATATATATACATTGAATATACATAATTGTATATAAACGTGCAATGCTTCATTCAGGAAGAAAATGATGTTCGTCAAATAATCTATTTATAATCTAGAAAAGTTATTATTATCATTATCTTCATGAATAAAATATTTATTGAATTTTATTTGATTTCTATATCTCTTTGCCAAATATTCTTTAGAATTCAAAAAAGTTTTTTAAATTATATGTAAGAGAGTCCTGTAAGCAGTAACAGAACATAGCACATACAAAGCTATTCATTTCGCTTTTATGTTGCTTTTAAATAGATTTTTGTTTGCTTGTTTGTAATATTAATACTTTTGTTGTACAATAAATTATTCTAAGTTACAATAAACATATATACAGTATAATCAGTACATCTTACAATAACATTTTGCAAGCAAATATAAAAAAAAAATGTTATTAAGAAGTACTATAACACCTCTTTTCTGAAAGCGTAGCTTCCTTGAATATTTTTGAAAAAATGGGTGAGACAGAATCACTTTTCCTGAATTTATACCATCTTAATTGTATATTCAGTTTGCTGTGTAATGCATTACATTGCATCACCCAAAATTTCAAATTTCAAAGCTTGAGTTACTCAAGTACTGAAGTATTATTGGTGAGACTAGAGAGGTACAAGGCCACCCCTGGTGGTTGGATTACGGGCCATATAGATGTCCATATCATGGTCCGTCCAATTGTCTGAAGTGTCTCCGCAGTAGTTTAGAGTGTGTGTTGAGCCAGCTGTGGAGTACCTGGATCCTGGTCGACCATGCTCCCTGCCCCTCGATCGCCTTCGTCCTGTCGGGTAGCTTACTCTCGACATCCGTTCTGATACTGCCAGTGACTGGCGTGACTGCCTTAATTCTACAACATCAGTTAAGTTCTATTATCTTGTACATCCAACTTCATACAATGAATTTGAAAATTTAACTGACATTAGATTAGATTATTCGATTTTAATTGTTTATTGCTTTAATAACTACCTTTCCTTTCAACTATTTAAAAAGAAAAATTATAGATTATTATAAAAATGTGATAGAAGTATAATTATGATAATATTTAAGTTGGTTATGCAAAAAATATTTTAATATTTTTTCTTCAGAAGATATAATTAATTTTAGTGATTGTTGTTCTTTTAAGATTATAATGTTTTCTGATGTTCATGTATTTCTATAATTATCGTTGAATTCATTTTCATCCTAACTTAGTGTTTGTAATTTCCCGTTTTATTATAATTTATGAATAAAAAATCTTGCTTCGAAAATTGAAAGGGAAATTAACTTGGAGGTCTTTTTGAATAATTTGGAACTTGTGAAATAATTCTAATAAAAAGCTACTGTCCCATTTGATTAGTTCTTAAAATGATATTTCTGTGTTGATTATAAATGTTCCTTAAGGCATCTAACATGTGTCACATCTCTTAAGGGAGGCAAAGTGAATTGTTTCGTGGAAGTTATTTTATTATGGTAGCCTTGGAATATATTTTTGTTTTATTGGAGAGTTTATTAATGGGTTGGCATTAAAATTCAGGTATTTACATAAGACTGTTCTTACACAGTTATATGAGACTAACAGGATAAATTCTTGGTAATATATAAATCCTTAACAATAAATAATATCCCTGCAGAAGTTATTGAATTTAAACTTAGGCACTGTGACAATATGTACCCACTATATGTACATATCATATGTTACAAGGAATATTTTAGGAAAATATAAATTGTGGAAAGTAAGAGGTACAAGAACCCTTGCTTGATACTCTCTGCCATATTGAGAGAGTAGTGGGAGTCGAGACTATTAACACTCCACACTGAAGGCAGTAAATTACATGTCACAAAATATTGATTCTACGTCATAATCATGCTCTTTGCAGAATTTTTTTTTTAAATTATAAATTTAATGAACAATACAACATTAAATTTATATATTTTCTTTTTATTAGCAAACATTTAATAGAATCCATGCAAAGCGTAAGCTATTTCATGCTAGCTTTACTTATTCTGTTTTATGTAGAAGCCAGACGGATATCTGTGCAAAAATGTAAGATTTATGTGTTATTGAGATTTTAACTGTGTCGTTCAACTAACTTTTTAGGAAAAACTGGTCATTTTTTACAATAATCTATCAAAATATTTATTTGCTTTCGAGTTTTTATTTCAGAATTTTTAATGACAAAAAATCTATTCAAGTTTAGGTCACTTATTTCAAATCAATTTATTATTAGGTGCTTTTGAATTTAGAGAAACAATGCTAATTTTGAAAATAATAATTTTTTCCCCATTATTGACTCCCTATTTTTTGCTTTTGGGTTTTTATTTCAGAATTTTTAATTTAAAAAAAATCAATTCAAGTTTACATCATTAATTTCAAATCAATTTAGTATTGAGTTCTTTGAATTTAGAGAAATAATGCTAATTTTAGGAATAGTAATTTTTTCCCCTATAGCATTTAAAATTGACTATAAAACCTTCCTCTGCTATTACTAGATAACAATTGATTAATCACTGTATGGATGACAAATATTTAATTTAAATCTTACTCTGAAAGGCATTCATTCAAATATTAAAACAAAATTTTTAATATGCATAAATTGCTATTAGTCAAAAAATTACACTCCTTCATGGACCACTAGGTAAATTACTATAACTTTTAACTTATTAAAAAAGAAAATAATGACTATATTAGTATTCCTTATTAATATGAATAATCATAGTTTTCTTTATGGATCTGAACTTAATAGTACACATTAATGGCGAAGATCGAAAAACTGTACTCATTAGTAATTGTTAGCATAACCCTTGACTTAGGTACGAGTTGGTGAATACTCCAAACTATAAGTTGTGGAATTTTTAAATAATGATTAGGCTTTGTGAGGGGAGAGGTTTAAAGTTGATACCACCAACAGATGCTTGTTACGTACATTCAGTGCTCACCTCAACCAGATCAGGTTTAGAACAATTCTTCTTTCTACGCCTCAGGCTGAAAGGTTTCTCAGTCAATTTCAATGTTTATCAGAAAGTTCATTTTATTTTTTGTGTGGTCATTGAAGAAAAGAACACTAATTTGTAAAACATATTTTTGATTGTGTGACAGTGTTTCGGCTAAAATTTTAATCCCTTCATCAAGGATAAGTAGAAATTAGATAACAGCTTGTATTTAATAAGATAACAAAAACAAAAGTCGTATAACAAGAAAATAAAAAGATGAATTGTAATATAACTTCATATTTTTGTACTGTTTAAATGTGTTTTTACTCCTGTTTCATAATGTTTATTATCTTGTTTTTACTTCACCCTCATGAAGTCTTACAATTTAGGCCAAAACTTTGGCACTTAAAATAAAAAAGTTTTACTTATTAGTGTTCCCTTGATCACACCCCTACCCAATTTCTATATATACTTTTTTTGCTTATTTTATTTTTCATAAATTGTCTATTATTTTTATTTACCTTCTCACAAATAAAGGACTAAATTCATCTAATAAACCATGCACTGATAACCATGATGTTTTGAGCCATAAAAATAAAATATCCGCCCAACCAAACAAAAATAACACTAAAAAAAAATTTAATAACCTCTTTATCAGTCACTATGGTTTGCAGAAAAAGCATAGATCATACTTTTCATTTATTTCCAAGTTGTGAAATATGTATTATCTACATGATTAGTCTTGAAACAAATAAAATAAAAAAATATGAAAAGTTGAAATTGAGGAACTAATTTTAACAGTCTATAATTTACTTTACATTTCTTTTTTATTGATTTCAAACATCATGTCTTTTCAACGATTATAGTGATTTATTAAGTGGTCCTCTGGAAAAGGTAAGGAGACGTATTCATTCATAAAAATGTTAAATAAATTCGTATTTTGAGAATTCATTTACATTCAATTAAAATAATAATAATAATAATAATAAAAATAAACAAGCCGACTGGCTTTGAAAAATAATAGTGTGACAATTACCTGGTCTTGAGCTGACTAAGCCAGAAGAGAAAGCATTACTATTAAGGAACCTGCCAGAGTTGTTGGAAAAACTGTGTTGAGATTGACCATCAGCTACAGATCTCGTTTTTGTATTTTTTGTGTTGTATCTGATATCATCCCCTACGCATCCCCTCGTCATTGATCCTATCCCAAACAATTCAGTTATACATTTCAGCTTTTCGCCATCGTTGTTAGTGTTAATCAGTTAGGTTTGGAAAAAAAAAAATGTTTGTTTAGAAGCCCAACTAAGAGAAATTTTTATCATAATTGTTAGCACTAAATTAGAAACTATTACCAGAAGACAGTTTTTCCAGAGTGAAACAACTAGCTCTTGTCTTGTATTTTTTTATTAGGTATAAGTCAAGTGTTTAGTTTTTGTAATTTCCAATTTAGTAGAGTGATTAGAGGGATTACTAGGAAATGTTAATAGTTTTAGTAGAAAAAAAAAGCATAAACAAGACGGTTATTATATCTTAGTTTTTATTTTTCAATAAATATAATTTACAAAGATAGAACAGAGTTTTGAAGATTTTTAAGAAAGAAGTTAATAAATTACAAATATAGTCATTTCGTTTAAAAGAATTATTGTATATATTAAACATAACAATTCATTTAAACTATAATACATGCTTTTAGTATTTAAATAACCAAACAAAACAAAACAGATAAACATGCATCTTTGTTCTATTATTTATATAGAAGTTAAAAGAAATCTAAAGGAGCTTGGATTGGCAAGTTATTTACAAACATTAGTAGTGATAATACTAAAATAATTTAAATAGAACAACAAATATTTACATTTATTTAATTTCAACTGTCATGGATAACTATTTCAAGTACAATAAACAGTTCACTTTAAAAGTTATATAGAGATCAGTTTTTTTTGTTTTTTTTTCTAAAACTGTTTACAAAAAAATAATTATTTTATGTTTGAAAAAGGCTTAAATCAGATTAATATATTTACGGACAAATTGAAAAATAAAAAAATTTCAGTTCATATTTGGACCATCATTATAACATATTCTAAAACATGATTTTAATAGATCATTAATTTTGTTATATACAGATGATTGACCGTATGTTAATCAGGAGATGGTATGGGTTGTGGTGACGAAAGAATTAAGAAATAGTTTCACCTATTAATAAATTGCCGTTTCAACCATCAATGCAGGTCTTTATCAGGGTTAAAATAAAATGATACTGAGTTGGTTAAGCTAATATAAACATATAAAAGTGACGTGTAAATAAAACAGATATAAAGACAGACATCCATATAAACAAACAAGTATAAAAAATAAATCAAAATACTAAGGAAGTTAAACATGAATACCAAAAAGATATATTAACTGATGTAAGTAGTAGTGAGTAAATTGTTATTTGCAATAAGAGTTTATCTTTTTTGTATCCATTTTGGAATTCTTTACTATTATGATTTCTTTTTTGTGTTAGTTCTTATATATGAATGTCTTTTATTATACTTTCACTTTTACATCTGTTTTATTTACATTCCAGTTTTATACTCTTAAATTCTCTATATCTCCTAATTTTAGTCCTGATGAATACTTACTTTGAAGGCTTTTAATAAGTGGTTGAAAGTATTTCTTAATTGTTTTTCTTGACCACAGCCCGGACCACCTCCTTCTAACATTAATTGTATTGTTTCAGTTATTAATCTTAGTTTAAGTTAAAACCTTTGAGTAATGTTTTCTATTTCTAGAGTAAAAATAATAAATAGTAAGCCGATAATCTTAATTTAATTCCTACTTTTATGTAATACTACATTTTGCCCAATACTAAATTAATGTGATACGTAGTTGAGCAGAGGTTTGAAGATTAAGGCTTGCTTATCATTTGGTTTGAAACAAACTTGTTTTGAAATGGTCTCTAGGGTGGTGATATTAACAATTAAGTGTCTCATTAAGACAATTTCTGTTTATTTTAAGTTTTTTCCTCTTAATACAGTGGAATTTCAGTAATCTGAACTAATTGTTGGAGCGTGGATTTTCAGATAAACTGAAAAGTTCCAATGACAGAGGGTCTCAGGGACAGCCAGTATTCATTTCTTACAATTCCTCATAACAAATAAATATAATAGTTACTTTTAAGGCTTTCACATGTATCTCCTGAAAGTATATGTTATCTTTCAGGGAACAGTGAAAAAAGAAAATCAGTAATTTAAATTTTATATAAAATTTTCATTATTATGTATAGTTGTTTTCATTAAAATATCAATCCAAATTTTGAAAGAATTTATTCTAGTTTGAGCAAAAAAGTTATTTTTATAAAAGTATATGGTGTTAGCTACAACTTCTAAGTTAGTTTGTTACAATCACGCATTATGTAAGCTAAGGTAGAGCTTTCTTCTAAAGTCTGTTAGATCATTGTCATGGTACGTACCTTGTCGTTCCATGTGGTAAAGCCTGTTAGGGCGACTGAGACTTCGATTACTGTATACAGAAACTTGGTCCCAGTCCTTGTGAGATGTAAATGCGTTGAGCGTGGCCAGTGAAGATAGAGGTCCAGGACTGGATGCTGGACAGCAAGCTACTGGCAGGCCTCCAACTGGCAAACCCATCTTCCCAGAATGGCCTTCGAGGGTATGAAGCTTGCGAGAACGCCTCCGACTGGCAGCCACAAATATTATGACCGCTATCACAACAGTCCCGCAGATGGCTGCGCTTGCAGCTATCGTTATCTTATCCATATTGTTTGTTGCTGATACTACTGTCCTAACCTCTCGGCACTGGTTGTATGGCACTGTTTCAGGTGTTACGTTGATTTCTTCCAGAGAAATGACACAAACTATGATGCATTCCTGTAAAACAAAATCGCTTTTTGAAAATAGTTCTGTTGTGCCAGTAACTTGATTAAATAAAATTTTTTTAGTGTTATTTAAAATTTAAGTAATAAAACAATGTAGGTAATGGTTAAAATATTTTAACAAAAGAAATATTCCTATAATATTTATTTATTATTATATTTCATTAAAACTTTATATGATCTTCTAGTCTGCTGTAAATGAATATTGTGATAAAATCTTAATATTCTGATTTAGTATCTTATATCTTGGTCAAATTTATATCCCATTTAAAAATTTATATTATGTTATAAACATTCTAATTGTTAAAAAATTGTTTACTTTACACTATCTATTTTTCTCTTGATACCTTGAATTAACCATCGGTTGTATCCAATATCATATTTTTACTGCTGGAATTTCAGTTTTAATTAATTTTCATTGTAACTGAAGTAACTACTGGTACTGGTACTGGTAATTGGCGAAGGGAGAAGGAGGGAACTAGCTGACGGAACTAGCTAATAAATCCAAGGTCCTTCATGAGTCTGAGGCTGTGGTGGCTGAGAGTTAAGGTTTCACCTTAGCAACCTTTAGTTAGAAGTGGTGTCGGTTCAAATTTGGATTGGGTGGAATGAAATTTGTTCATGTAATGAACCTTGACCTTCCCAAAAGCTAACCTCTACTAAAGCCTACTCTAGAGTAGGGTTGGCAAGTTGTAGGATAACTACCCAGCATGCAAAAATAGCAAGATAGATGAAAAAAAAATATAAAAAAAAACTCCATTCATTTTAGTTGTACAGATTTTTTCTTAATTCCTGTTTTCCATTAATACTATGTTTTCTTATTGCTAGAGAAATAAAAAAATAATGAACTAGTAGTGAAGGTACCTGGGATGGAACATTCTTGATCTTAAACTCCCTTTCACTGGCTTCAAGCGGAGGGCCTTGTTTGAAACTCTTGTCCCCAAACAGCCTGTAGACTACTCTGAATCCGAGAATATTAGCAGTTTCTGAATCCCATTGGATAATAACTGAACTGTCTTGCCTGTGAGCTGATCTCACTATTACGTCCTGCTGACTTCTTGGATGGTGACCCAAAACTAGTGGTGGTCTCTGCTGTGGCCAAGGAGTGCTTCGTGATAGTACAACACTACCTTTCCGGTTTGTTGTTGTTTCTGGTTTGGCAGTTGTATGTTTAGTTGTTGGTTTTGTAGTTGTACTAGGTCTCTCTGTGGTTGTCGTCGTAGTGGTTGTTGTGGTGGTTGTTGGAGAGGTTGTAGTTGTAGATGGGGTTGTGCTTGTTGTGGTAGTGGTTGTTGTTGGCTGAGTACTTGTACTAGAAACAGGAGGTTCTACGTATGCTACTCCTACTCCTATTTCTGGGACATTCTCTTCTTCTTCAATGAGTTCTTCTTCAATTACTGGTGTGGCTATTCCTTGTTTGTTTGCTGTACATACTAATTCTGAAAAACAAAAATTTTACCTGTTATAAATTATTAATATATTATCTTTGTAAAATAAACTACCATTTCATTTCAAAAAGTTATATGACATTTACTGTTAATTTTTTACTTTTAAAATTCTTAAACTCCATTTGGATCAATACTAAAAAAGTATGTTTACTATTTATTTATGTTTTAAATAATACAATTATGTTTAAATTATTTGTACTTAAACTTATTCATACCATCTGGCTCTATGCTGTAAAAGTTTCTTTCAGTGAATCGTGGAGGTGAACCACAAAACTGAGGATTTCTTTCCCTCGATGTTACCTGGAGATCTCCTCTTCGAATCCATTGAGCTACCCATTTTAGCCTACAGTCGCAGTGGAGAAATCTTCCTCCAAGACTTAGTCCTCGTAATGTTGTGTTTAAATGAGCAATAGCAGCTGCAGGCACAGTTGACAAAGGGTTTCCATCGAGTGCAAGCAGTGTAAGGGAAGGATTCCCTGAAAATGCATCTGTAGGAAGTTCTGTTAAGAGGTTGAAACCAATGTCAAGTACCTAAAACAAATATTATGGACATTAGTTAACCGATAGAATATGATAAAATAAAAACGTTCAAAAACATGTTTTACCCTCAATTCAGCCAAAGGACGCAGTGCACCAGTGGGAAATTCAGTTAGTAAGTTGTTGAGAAGGCTGAGTGAGCTTAGGGTGTCACTGATGGCTTGAAATGTTTCATCCCCAACACTCTGAATGACATTGCGCTCTAAATTTAGAGCTGTCAAAGAGTGAAGGCCTTCAAATATTGCAGCTGCTCCTGGACCAGGGAGATCGCGGAGTCCATTTTGTGCTAGGTCGAGAAATGCTAGAGTTTTCAGGCCCCTTACTGCTTCTGGAACTTTCCTTTGTCTTGTTCCTTTAAGGTTTAAATTCTTCAGTGAGGATTCAAGCCCATTGAAAGCATTTCTGCTGATTGTCAGATTGTTGTCGGAGAGCTTCAGAGTTGCTAAGTTGACTAATGTTACAAATGAATTATCTCCTACTCGTGATATCCTATTTTTTGAGAGATCTAATGTCGTTAAATTTCTTAATAATCGAATACTTTCGACTGGAACCTCTTCTATTTCATTGTCCTGAAGATAAAGATTTTTGAGTGTGGAATGGAGGCCTTCAAAAGCACTAGAAGATACAGTTCGGATTCTGCAGCTTGATAATTGTAAGTTGGTTAGTTTTAAATTTTTAAATGCTCCTGCATTGAGGCTTTTTATTGTACTATTGTTTACATATAGAAGATCAATAGATGTCGCTCGACTGTATTTGTCAAGTGCACGAAGGAGCTGGGTAAAATCGACCATATCGCATTGTACTGATAGCTGTTGGAGGAGGTTGTAGGCACAGATGCATGATGACTGAAGCTCTGTAACTTGTTGGTCCCACGGACATTGTGCTTCAGCTGCTTTTGCTACCAGGAGGCTACCCAAGGCTAGTAATACCCAAAAACCCATCACGACCTGAAACAAAATGAATATTTTATCAAACTGTGATCCACTTTTGGTGGAAAATGCAAGTGAGAGATAGCACTTTTGAAAACATGCAATAGCAGATTGAAAATAGGCCCAATTAGCTATAGAATTTAAATGAATTATTTCAGAAAAATTTAATATTTAAGTCAATATTAATAATAACTATAATTAATTCTACAAATTTTATAATCTGAGGTATATAATGTAAGGATTGTTAAATGTTTCATATATCATATTAATATTTTCACAATCATGTTTGCTATATGACATTTCAATATTTATTGAGTTTTGTTCAGCACAAGCTTGACCTGGGGGGGGGGGGGGATTCTCAAGGTACTTTAGGAATTGGAAGCCCTGCAAATTATTCTCTGAATAACTTTGGGTTATAAATCATTATTTACTTAATATTTGAAATGTGAGAAACTTTAAAAAAAAAATTACTATAAATACTTTTCTTGATTTTTATTAGAAAAATCATGAATTATTGCTTTGTAGTCAATTTTTTGTAAATGCATCAGTTTCTGTTGACATCAATGGTAAGGTGCTCAATCTTTCTCGATATTATTGTACTTCTTGATTCATTTTTTATTTGTTATAATTTATTAATCACAAGAGTTAGGGGGCCCGGTGGGCCATTAGTCTGAATATTTTTGCTTCAATTTTGTTGTTATAAGAACACTATATGCCATTCAAAATATTGTATTTGGTGATAGAAACAAAAATAGTTGAGTAATTTTTGTTTTAATAGGATATTTTTTTAATTATGAAAATTAGATAGAATGGGTTATATTTTATTCCTACTGTACATTTTTTATTTCCTTTATAAAAATTTTAATTTTTATCTCAAATATTTTTATGAGTTAAAAAGTATGTTTTTAATTTTTTATATCTTAAACAATTTTGTAAAATTTTATTTTAGTTTTATTGATTTTCATCATGTTCTAAACGCACTACAAAGCAATCTATATTTGTGTTGTAAAAAAATTCTTTTTATATTGACGATATTCATGTTTAAAGTAAGAGTTGGATTTTTGGCATTTTTTGCCATGATGTTTGTTTTTCCATAGTATATAAAAATTAAAAGAGGTGAGAAGTGAATGGGAAATTTACTTCTTGGAAGACTCGGGCCAATCAGCTATAAGATTGATTTATTGTACTTTGAAACTTTCCTGGGCTCTGGCTTGTTTATGTTTTTTCTTCAAAGTTTTTTCTTTTTCTTTTTTTTTTTTTATATACATATTAATATGTTATCCTGGCTTTGTTATTTGTAAACGTTTTTCTTTTGTAAATGTCCTTGTCCATTGATAGATACTTGTTGTTCGTTCTTTTGGAAATGGAGAGTGAAAATATCATTTTACTATTAATGTGTTTGAAATTATACTGTGATGTCCCAATTCCCTGCGGATTTATAGCAAAAAATTTCGAAAGATCCCAATAGGCGTTAAACCATTCATGATTGTTATGCCTCTGGATGTATTTAGGAATTACTACACTCCAGAAAGTTTCGTCATTTTTACGCTAGGTTGTTACATTTTGCTCTCACTTGTTCACTGATATAGGATTCATCTTCCGAAATATCCTACGAGCCCAACCCCTTGGAGGGTATAGCGACTACCGTTAGCTTGGTAATACAGAACCGTGATCTTTTTCTTTTCCTCTTCATCGTTCTTCAATCGAACACATGACCTGGATTCGCTAGCTGCCTAGAACTCGACGGGGGTTGTTTTCAATCCCGGGCGATCGTTCCTAAGTTTTTTTTTCACTCCTTTCTACAGTTATGAAACATCTACCTTTTCCTTTGGAATCCCGTTTTATCATTCCTGAACTAGCTGAAGAGTTGATCTGTCATATGGACTTTATTACCTTATACAGCTGCCTCACAATGAGGTGCATCAACTACATTAGTCCGATTAAATATAGCTTTTGAAAGGATAAGTGAGTACAATAGTTCATTAGAAGGGGAAAATTTTTAAATTTCTCAGCCTTTTTTCCAAGATTCCCCTTACCTGGAGGTTTATAAAATTTACTTCTCTCAATTGCGTTTATAAAGTATTTTGGGTATAATAAACTCATTGAGCATGTTTTACCTCAATTTTTGCTGTTTGAAGTGAGTCCTCAAATCTCCCTACTCCTTGAGGTTTCAAATTATTTAGAAGAGGGGACATTACATGTCTATATTTAGGCACTCCGTGTAATTCAGATAGTTATAGTTTTATTTATAATAATATTAATTATATTCTGGAAGATTATTGATTGACCGTGTGTATAGATGAATGGAATATGGTCCGGGTGCGGTAAAAAAAAACTCAAATAGTAGAATTATACTATTTTATTGAGCCAACGTTTCGCCCCACGTTGCAGGGCTTCGTCAGGGCTAAAAAAGATACAAACACTATAGTTACAAAAAGGAAAAAACATAAGAGTAAAATAACAGGGGTATTATTATTTTACTCTTATGTTTTTTCCTTTTTGTAACTATAGTGTTTGTATCTTTTTTAGCCCTGACGAATAATTTTTTTTTTTATCAAAAATGGCACCAGACTTTTCACAAGTTCAAGCGTATCAGAGGAAGAGGAAAATAAATGCTTTGATATCATTATTGCGGCAAAATTCTAAATCTATCTGATGACTGACATGACTTTCTACACCACTTGGTCAGGGAGGACCATGTTTGTATGTGTCAACAAACACAAACATGGGTTCAATGTTGTAATACGTTTTTTTCCCAATATCTTTCTGGTTTTATAAATATTTTAATTTTTTTTTATAGTATAGAATTTTTCATAAAATTCTTTTAGCGCTGTGATCTAATAAAATTGATTTTTTTTTTTCATAAATTCGTTTCCTGTCTTTTTGTCGGAAATATACTGATTTTGTTATCCGGGTGTTCATATAATATACCTCAAACGAGTTTTAAAAATAATAAAAGAAAGTGTAGAATGTATTGATTTATTCTGGAATATACTCAGTATTCCACTCATCCACTCTGCGTACGCTTGCATACAAATTGTAAGGTTCGTTGGCAACTCCCAAGTTTCATGGTCATCATTTTAAAGTGTAATAAAATGGTGCAAAAATCATTTTGATATATTTAATCATTTAAAGTAATATGATGTTTTGAAATCAATTAGTTAAATAATTTTTTCATAGAGTGTATGATTTTAAATGTATTATTTTTGTCATAACATGTTTATGCTTTTTCTCGGGGATGTACTATTCATGAAACGTTAAAGAGTTTTATTAGAGAAGACTCAAGAGGAAAGTTAAAAAAATCATTGGGGTCATCAACGCTCGGCCTTTTTGAAAAACACATTTTCTTAGGATGCCTGATTTAGAGCATAGGCATCGGGGGCTGAAACTCTAAAAAAAAAAAGCAAAAAAAAAAAGCAACGCAACTGATCTACGTGTACTAGAAATAGATACTGACAGGCCAAATGCGTTTTTTGGACTCTGAAACGCACAAATCCGTAGAAAACTGCAGATTGAAAGTTCATGGAAAAACCCTGAGAATCTAAGAGAAGATGAAGATGGCGGTGAAACATTAAAGATAAAAGTGTTTAAAACTATTTAATGACACTTGAAATAATATCCATAATAGTTTTACTTTTATGGATATTATTCCTTCAGTCCCATCAAGGATGACGTCTCGGATATCCAGATCCATAATTTTGTTTAGCGAAACGCACGATATCATTTGTCAGTCAAACGTTGTTTTGCAAGACATTGGGAAAAATCTGTTATGACACATATCAACTTGAATGGACGCAATTACAAATGAAGCAGTTGAAGAAGCGGTCTGTGCCTGGGAAGGCTCCAATTCTCATGGAATGTCGTCATCTTTGAGAACTGAATTTAGAGTAATACTTACTCAATTTAATTTTTGCCTTTACTTCCTTACTTGTTGTTTCGTTCTTAAAAAAAATATCCCTCCATGTTATAATATGGAGTAGAGACTTCTCTAAAGCGAAGTGGTCATACTTAAATAATTACTCAAGGAGGTTATTAGTGAACAATATTTAGACTGTTGGCATGTTCTAATAAAAATAAACAAATATAATAATGTTTGTTATTTTTGAAATACTAAATAAATAAAAATTAATAATAAAATATTTTTCACACTTGGAAGTTTTCTTCTAAAATTAGGCATTTTTGTGAAAAATCCTTCCTATTTATGTCTTTATTTTATCGATATTTTTCATCAACGTTTTGGATCTCTTCTCTCATCTTTAGGATCGACAATCTTATCAGTAGTTATATTGTTCTAATGATTTTTTCCATGATTATATATTTCGTCTCAAATTAAAATATTTTATAATACGATGACACACTGCTTTAATCCATTCGAGACAACATCTATTTTCGGAGACCATCCCAAGAATCCCAAAAAAAAATTTTCTTTATATTGGCCATTTTTTAAAAAACGTTTGGAATAGAAATGAGTCGCTTTGTAAGTTCCTTTGTACAAATAAGATGATTGCACGTGCAGATAACTCCTTCAAATGTTTTTATTACGAGGGACGGATTGCACACCAGGCCTGCAATATAAAATGAAATAGTAACACATTATTAAATTGTACATTTATTCCAAAAATAGTCGGGTAACATGAAATCCTTAGTTTAGGTTCAGTGATGAAGAAAAGAATATAATTATAGATAAAAGCGTTTTAGGGTTTTCGAAAATAAA
Organism: Halyomorpha halys; assembly: GCF_000696795.3. Taxonomy (NCBI): domain Eukaryota; kingdom Metazoa; phylum Arthropoda; class Insecta; order Hemiptera; family Pentatomidae; genus Halyomorpha; species Halyomorpha halys. The sequence goes on from NW_027105349.1 coordinate 658,181, forward strand.
GTATTGTGAACAATATTCGGACCGAAAAAGGATGGATTAACGGGAGAATTTAGAAGATTACACAACGCTTAATTAAGGGACTTACACCCGGTAAATATAATTCAAGTTATAGCATTGCGGCGTATAAGATGGGCGTGGAAGGTAAGATGGCTTAGTAACGAGCGGATCCGTAAAATGTTAATAAACACTGAACCAACGGGTAAACGTCCGAGGGGTAGACCGAAACGTAGATGGGGGGGGATTGCGTTAAAACTGGTTTAGTGGAATTGGGTTTGGAGGGGCATCACTGGCAGGATGTATGGAGAGAGCGTTTGGTGGTATCGGCATCGAACCTTCGGGTTCTTTAGGCCTTTATTATTATCATTATTAATTATAGATACAATTAAATTAATGAAAATAAAAGAATATGAATCTAAATAAACATAAATTTTTAAGAATCAGTACAAGATTACTTTTGTTGTACGGAGCAACCTTTGAAAGGATAGCCCAAACATAATCCAACATGAAATTTTAGTTTTATACACTTCCAGGATAATTTTTGTTTTAAACCAGTCTTGTTCTAAGGTCCGCTTCTTCCATACTGACAATTGCAATTCAAGATCATAGTACACACGGTGTGCAGTCGGACTTTTTGGCTCGGAAATGCATTGCAATTGGTCTCGAATGGGTTAAGTATTTAGTTCACACTGTTTTAAATATTTATGTAGGTTGAGTTTGATAGTGAAGATAAAATACTTATATTGTGTAAATTGTAAAATATTTTAATTTAAGACTACATATAAAACTATAGATTCAAATCAAAAGGAAAATTTAACTACTAATAAGATTGTTGATTCTGAAGATCAACGTTGAACATTAAACGTCATTAATAATCCCTAAACTTTTATTTAAAAAAATACATTACTAGGGAGGATTCAGTAATATAATTTATTAATGTAAATTTATGATTTTAACTAGTAAGTCAATTATGATGTACCCTGTTGGTTAAAGACGGTACCAATACTTATCGTGTAGGTAGCAATACTTATCTGCCATTATACGCCCAATGATGTCTGATGTCATTCTCTTGCTAATAGAATACACTTGTTTTATCCTGGCTACAATTGGATCAGAAACATGCCCTCCTAAGTTTGAGAACTGAAGATATGGTGTACCCCTGATTGATTAGCGATTGTTCTGCTGGGCGATTCCCTCCCATTGTGCCTGATCATACTATAGGTAGTTAAGGAGCGTGGCCATGGACCCTGCCTTCCGAGAACCAATCTCATGTGCTCTCTGTTTTGCCAATCACCTGCTTCAAAGGAGCCCCCATCCAGCTGTAGGATAATGGGATAGCTTCTTTTCTCCTCCACGGCTATAATTAAAGCCAATATATTGTTAGTACCGAGTGAAGAGTATGATGGCTCTCGGTTTATTTTTGATTCATGGCCCATCCTTTTACTAAAAATGAACTTTTATTACTACTTTAATTTACTATTATCGCGGATAAGGGATATCTGCGATTTTATACTTTTTAACCCGCTTTTTTTTTTTTTTTTTTTTTAATTTATAGACCTAAAATGTTAGTTAGTGATCATAAATATTTTTTTATAAACCAGTATCCGAGATTTTTGAAATCCAATTTTATTGCCACATCGTACAGCACTAAGAGAGAATTGTAAAGAGGTGCACAATACGGCTACAATCTGAATTCCTGGCATCCGGGAAAGGTTGATGATTTTGACGACGAATCTCTCGTTAGATATCAACAGGTCTGGAGATGGAACCGGTTGTGAGTTATCCATAAAAATAATCAGAACACAACAATTTTTTCAAACTCAATCGCCTGATAGTTGATAACATACGACAGTTAACTTTTAAGGGGTGAACATGTAATAATTAACGTGACAGTGACTGCCAACTATTATACCATACTCTCGTACAATATACACCATGGCAGTGGTTTCAATGTCTATAAACTTTCACCGTGAAGAGGGGTCTTTATGGTGTCCATTGCGCCTTCAGTTGATACAAACACTATACCGTACTACGTAACAAGACTTTTACTGTTTGAAACTTATTATCAGAACAGTTTTAATGCCTGTTATGTGGTGATAACTAGCATACATAAATGTATACAAGTATGAATAAAATATTCAAAGTCAATAAAATAATCCATGACAAAACATTAAATAAATATATTTTTAATGTTTTGTCGTTAAATCCAATTATGAAAAAAAAACGTTGCAAATTATTACGCAACCATTTATTAAAACAATATATAAAATTCGATAAAAAGGTTACTTGTAATCATTATCTAAGGCCAAAAAAAAAAAAAAAAATTAGGTGGATTGTAATAAACTACAAATATAAGACCACTATTTTTTATTTTGCCGATTTCGTTAAATAAAATAAATAAACAAAGGTTCATTATTGAAAATAATAAATCCAAACTACATTGATCAAACAGTTCCAACATTTTCTTAACATTTCAACGAAAATGGTTAAGCAGTCGGGGAGAAGAGTGATTAGAAATAAATGGACCAAGGTATATGTATAAAAATAAAAGTTTTTGTCAATAAATAATTCTTCTTCTTCAACTTAGTTAAGAAAGTAAAAAACATGATGTTAATAGAACTTTAAAGCAAGCTCAGCGATATGGCACAGTTACGAATGCACTTTTTTTCCTCTGCAAGGAAGGAGGTTAATTGTTCAGCGAAGCTTAAATAGAAAGCGAGCCTTAAAAAGCTATGATTCTTACAGGAAGTGAGAAGCAAAGAGGAAGGAGCGAGGATTGGATAAGATAAGAAGGATCTAGATCATAACGGCATAGCAACAAGGAAAATATTGCAGCCGTCGGGGTCACTCGGGTACCGTAAAAGATCTGACAGTTTGTTCATCCGTACGTGGCGCAAGGTCCGTCCCTGACCCGCAATATTTCGGTTTCGTGCGTCTCCTTCTCTATTTATATCCACGCTCCTAGCCATGGCTGACTATTCATGAGATCTCATTGTGCAGTGATTGCAGTGTGGCTACTAGGTGTATAGTTAGATGTCATAAAACACTCCCTAAAAATCTCTTGGAGTTTCGATAAACGTTTTAAATAAATCTGCATTGCGGCTTAACGCATGTGATCACTATTTGCTTCTCTTCCTATTTGATAGTACTGATATGAATGCTTATCAGCCACGTAGTAATTTGTTTAACAGAATATATATATTTTGTATTTAGATCAAGTTTTCCCTTGAAAACCTGTACATGCCCATATTTGGGATAAGAAGATTCATTTTACAGGACCTGCACGAAATAAAGATTGACTGACCCTGGTGGAATTCTAACCCACTACGTCGCGAACCAAGGACTCCTCAGACCCTCGCCCCAGCCAGCTCGGCAACAACGTCCTTGGATTATTTATACAAGATTTTTTTATTTTTGACCCTTACAATTGATTCACTAGTTCGACCAGTAGAAGCTGCTCGTAGGAAAGAACAAACTTATAAGGACAGGACACGATAAAGGAAAGAAATTTTTGTTATTTATCAGTCGAGAAATAACTCTTTTTTTTATGACCTCCTTTCTGGTCATTCCTGCCATAAAGGGGGCTTATCTAGAGGTGACCAACCTATTCTAACCATGGTAAGGGATGAAGTTTTGAAGGGACCGCCAACAAATGAAAAAAGTCCACCCCGCAGATCTCAGGCTGCTAATACCTGCGCATCAACCTCCTGATCCAGGGACGGTCCTATTTCTCTTTTTCTGTTCTATAAGGGCACATTCTTAAATGGGTAAAGTAAAGGGTGATTATAACCTTTCCTAAGGCTCCACTACCCACTAGAATTTTAAGAAATATCTAATAAATTTTGAAGTTGATCCCTAAATGGTAATTTTGAGTATCTTTATTGCGTGGAGTATATCATCTATTCATAAAAATAGTTCTAAAACATTATTATTATTTTTTGTTTTTAAATTTAAACTTATAGAAAGAAGTCTTAAGTTGGTATAGAGCCTTTTAGATCGATTTCTTATTGTATCTTTTATTTGGTGGTGTGAGGCTCGTTTTTTCTATATCTGGAAGCTTTGTAAGGACTTTCTAAAGAATTAGTAATACGATTAGCAACGATCTATTTTCATAATGACTGGAAGATGAGAACGATTTCCCTCTTCATTAACTCCTGTCGAATATTCAAGTCACGAAACGGAATGGAAATATGCTAATGACCTAATGATGGATATAGTGTGAGAATAATTTTTATCTCATGTTATATAAGCTGAATAAACGTTTTAATCGCAACTAATAAGTTCGATATCAGTCAAGATAAGCTTATTAACTTTATTAGGTAAAATACTTAATTTATTTATTGTACTACTTTGATCCGTGGTGTGTTCATGATTCGTCAACTGTCTGTAAACTCCAGTGACTTATTTTTGCTTAAAATGTTTTGAACTATAAAACTCGTGATGTTCTTTCCCTAGTTTTATTTAATTTACAATTACAATTACATTTAATTATATACAATTAATACAAAATGGTGGCTGTTTCAAAACCTTAAAAAAGATTAATTTTTCATTCGGAGCTACTTATCTTTAAAACTACCAACGATACTAAAACCCTAATGCAGCATCATTTAAAGTAGAGTAAATTTGCTAAAATATGACTTTTAAAAGAATTATTTACGTTCAATAGTTACCGAGATGTAGTTGTTTAAAAATATTTCATAAAAATGAGTAGTTAGTGAATTTATTTTGATAAATCTATATCTCAGAAACTACAAGACATACAGATGTCTATTATCACTCAAATTAAAAGTAGTTCAAGGTACTAAAAAGTAGTCTATGACGTTTATATGATTAGTAGTTTTTATGATATTTGCTAAAATAAATCGATTTATAGTTGTTTAAAAATTAGTAATTGATTTGTTTTTAGAATTCTATATCTCAGAAATTATATGACGTACAGATATCTATAATCACTCAAATTAATGCTAGATTATCTCGCCATAAAATAGTTTATGACGTTCATCTTCTAATTGACACGTTTAATGATTCCTGAGATATAGTTTCCTCAAAATTAATTAAAAACTACATATTATTCGTTCTTTTGTTATGAAATGTTTTTTTTTTAAAACTGTATCTCGGAAACTATTGAGTAAATAAGCTCTTTTGGGGCTCATATTTTAATAAATTTACTCTAATTTAAATAATGTTCTATTAGATTTTCTAGTGTTGTTGGTACTTTTTAAGATATAGAATTTGGAAAGAAAAATTATAGTTACTCAGTAGACTCAACAATTTTGACTGTAATTATGCATAGTTTTCATTAAAGTAATTAAAATATTGTACTAAGTTGGTCGATGTCTGTATATGGTCACAATAGATCAATATTTCTAGGATGTTTTTTGATATTCATACACAGATCTCTTCTTTTTTTGTAATTTCAAGAATTTTATCAGATTTAGTAAGAATACCAATTAAGATTATAGTCTCCACTAATACCAAATTCAAGGCCATTATGGTGGAGAATATATAATGAAAACTTCTTGTGATTGATGTTCCAAGATGACTATACAAAGGTTATATTAAACGGCTACCATAGACAGTTACAGTAATTCCCACGACAGACTCCCTAAATTCCAATTCATCGACTCAATGACCATCTACTTACCATTAATACTTAAGATTTCAAGAGAATTTTTTTTTATTTCTGATCTTTTTCTTGGTTTTTTTTTTTGTCTTTTTGATTTATCTTTTCCACTTCACTTGATTCAGTTTTTTATTTATTTCTGATTTATGCTTCTTAAAATGTTCTATTTATAATTTTTCGTTATTTTATCTTATAAATTTTTTTATATATTTTTGTATACTAATTGATCAAAAATCAACGTTCTATTTTTTGCTCTCCTATGCTAGCATATTTGTTCATTGTTTAATTAGGTAGAAAATTCTAATTTAGTTGTTTTTTTAATTTTATGATGTGGGTCAATTTTCCTTTTCATGGGACCGCAACTAAAATAAAAGTTGACCTCTGAAGTAGGATTCGAACCGTCACCGCTGCAGTTTCAAGATAGTCGCATAATTATCAGCTGCAAACGGTCCTCTCATATTTTAACTTTTAATATTGTTATCCATTCGAATAGCATTTACGGTTAGGATTAATTAATCTTAAGTTTTAATAAATAATACACTTCCTCATTTGTTTCTTGATCATACAATTTTACAAAAAAAAAGCGAAAAGTTCGTTAAGGTGTTTCTAAGCACATGGAAGTGGAAATACCAAACATTAGAGACATCTATATTCGTGACCTTCCTATAAAGAGAAGAAAAGGCGTTCTCAGCATTCTGATGGTAGAGGTCGAATCCATTTCCAAGTGGATTTTTTTTAGGCTAAATATTTTAAAATTAATCACTCTTGAGGAATTTCACTCTTTACTTCAGTTACAAGGAGAAATGGAAGATTTTGTTTAGTTGGTGTCAGTTGTAATTTTCAGGAATTAAAAATATAAAATTGAATAAAATGAGTAGAATCAATATTACTAAAGTTTATTTTAATGAGCAATAACGAATAACATTTTCAATTATATTAGTCATTATTGTGTATGTTATTAATATTTATTCTATGCATATTCTATTAATTTATTTAGTTCATTTTGTATCCTTGTTGTAATATATATTTGAATCTTTTATATATAACTTTCTTTTTTAATAGGTTTATATGTCTTATTATATAACTTTATTCTTGTAGTTGTAATTTATTTAACAATTTTTATATCTTCTTTTATTTTAGTGACATTTTGGTAAAATAGTTTTAGGATTATAAATAATTAACAAAAAGGATGCTGAAAATAGTACAAAGTATTTTTTTTATGGCATCTTCCATCCTTATTAAAATTTTAAGTAGTCCTCTGACAATAAGTCTATGCGTGATATAGGAGAAAAGTTCATTGAAGGTCATTGAAGAACTGGAATATTTCAAATGTATCACGTGGTTAAGCCAAGTGTTTGAAAGTTCACAAATGTCAAGGTAACAGTTTGTCAATATTCCATTTTCCAATACATCCGGATTCATGTGGTACCTTGGCGTGTTAGATAATGGAATGGCAAACCGTTTTGTTATTCTGTGAATTCTATGGCTACACGACTCTTTAAAATTTTGTTATATAGGTGTGCCACGTATTGTGTTTTTCCTTGTTAAAGTACTTATTTAATTTGAAATTAAAATAATTCTTGAGGCCAGCCGGCTAGTGAGGTGATCATAAAGGTAATTTTCAAGTTTATTACAAGAATCATAACATTTAAATGGAATATTGTATACTGTCTGTAAACAACGACCCAACTAATGCATCACAAACACTACAGACACACATAACATGTATTGAAGAATGGTGTCAAAACTGGAGAATCAAAATAAATCCTGGCAAATCCCATCAGATCACCTTTACTCTCCGTCGTAAACCTCTACCCTCCTGTCCTACAGTAACCTTTCTAAACACTCCACTAACGCCTGTTGAACAGATTCGATACTTAAAACTCCATCTTGACAAGAGACTTACTTGGAATCCACACCCAAGACTGAAACGACAAGAAACTGCTCGTAGATTCCGGTTGCTACAACACTTACTTGACAAACGCTCTAAACTTCCCATTAACTACAAAAAATTAGTATACACTACGATAATCAGACCAATTTGGACATATGGAATTGAGCTCTGGGGCTCTACCATGCCATCAAATTCCTTTCGCATCCAATCCTTACAATCCAAAATCCTATGTATAATCATTGATGCTCCTTATTACGTTACAACTAAACTCATCCACAAAGACCTTAACATCCCATTCGTTGCAGATTTGACCCAAAACAGATATGCGTCTTTTCATTTCAAACTCCTTACCCATCCTAACCCATTAATTCTTAATCTTTCATCCTTAACAATCCCTGATAACCCTCCGAGGCGTCTGAAAAGAAGATGGCCACGGGACCTTCTAATTTAAATTAATGCTTGAAGTACTACCAATGGGTGGTTCCTTCCCAAGATTTTCAAGTGTAAATGAAACATACAACATATTTACTTATTGTATTGATTACTTGTACAGTTGTAAATCACATTAAATAAATAATAATAAAATTGAATATGGTCCGAGTGCGGTCAAATAAAACTCAAATAGTAATATTATGTACTATTTGTATTTCTTTTAATATAATGTACTATTATTTATTTCTTCTCTTTATTTGTTACTATTACCGTTTTCATCTGTTGTTTATAACCTTTAATTTTTACGTTTCATTGTATACCCTTGTTATTTTCCACTTATTTTTTTTTTTTACTTATGTTAAGTGTTTGTATCTTTTTTAGCCCTGACGAAGCCCTATAACGTGGGGCGAAACGTTGGCTCAAATAAAAATAGTACATAATATTACTATTTGAGATTAATTTGACCGCATCCGGACCATATTCCATTTATTTTTACATACAGTCAATCTGCAATCTTCCATCATGTTAAAATTTATATAAAAAACAATTCATTAAAAAGCAATTCAATAAAAATTAACGAATATTTTCTAATGAGATTTCAAGAATTTGGAATAGTGAAAGAAATTCTGATATTCATTGTAGATTCATTAACCTTTTCACTTCCAATTATGAAACATTGAGAATACATAAAAGAATTATTCTGATTATTTAGTTGGTCAAAATTGGGTTTTTGTCCCAGTGGTATGAGGAAGCATTCCTATTTCTCGCCGTTACTTTATCCTACAGGCAGTTCGAAGCATCCACTGGGACGTATAGTACCACTGGGAGTAAAAAGGATGAAAGGAAAAGTAAACTCGACTTAACAAAATTAAGATTTTAAACCATTAGAAATTAAAATAACAGCTTTTGAATCTAGTACGAAAAAAAAAATGCACTTTGGTTGAAAATAAGAAAAAATTTAGAAGAAATAGACGAAATATTTTTGACACTAGGAAGATAGTGTTGGGTTAAAACAAGCCTGAAAAGTTTGCGTTTAATAATCATGGTATATTTGGCACGACAAACTTATATGGACAAGCTTTTTATAGCTTTAACATCAATAAAAATTCAATTAAAAAACCAAATATCTATGAGAATTTTGATTCTATTCATTTTTGTAAGGAAATGCAAGTACTCTGTTTTCATTAATTAAATTACTTATTAGTTAGATGCAAATTATATATGAATATATTATTTATATAAATATGGTCATCAATAAGTATTGGTCATTGAACAAGTTATTATAAAAAAAATTATAAATAAACTAGTGTACCCCTGCGAAAAGTGTCACATTAGATATTTTTCCTTTTCTTTCATTCATTTCAAATAGAAGTAACATCATGATTATTGGTATAAACAATATAATATCAAGAAAGTTTTTATAGCACCCACAATCGGTAAAGCTACACAAATTATAACGACTATCTTTAAATTCAGTTGACCCTAAACTTATATTAACCCTGAAGTTATTATAACCACTGTGACCTCGTAGCTATCCCGAGGGTCTGAATGATTCGAAAAAAACGTCATAAATTTAGAAGTGGGCATACTAAACATATTTTTTTCAATATTTTGGACTCAGATTGTTCTAAACATTCGTGTAATATCTCTATATTATTTGAGCAATAATACGTTTGAATTTAATTTAGCTGAGAACACGTTTGCTACAATACTTTTGGTACATGGTCTTTGCCTCGACTTGTTTCAAAAGATTCACGATATCTAGTTAAATAATTTGAAACATAATAATAATATTGAAGGCATAACGAACCCGAAGGTCCGATGTCGATACCACCAATCGCCCTCTACACACATCCTTCCACTGATGCCCATACCATTTCTCTAATGCTCCATACCCATTTCTACTAAATCAGTTTTAACGCAATCCTCCCATCAACGTTTCGGTCTTCCCGGTTCAATGTTTATTAATATTTTAGGAATCTGTTCGTTACTAAGCCCTACAAACTTACTCGGCCATCTTATACGCCGCAATGCTATAACTTGTTATAATTTGAACCATTAAAAATAAAAATCCGTTCGATCAGTCGTTGCGTAAGGCCATAGCAACCATGGTGCTGTGCAAACGTACGTTAGAATTAGGTTTGACCCTTGCTTATTTCGTGCACTATCTCAAAAAAAGTTTATTTTAGTAATCAGAACGTAGACCCCCAACTTATGTTCCTTCCTGAAAGTATTCCAGATTGATCGACTTTAATAGTGACTACTCCATTCCTATGGTTCATAACGTGATGTTACAAGGCAGAAGGCTAGGTTAGGTTGCTACATTCGTTTACAAGTATGGTACCAATTCTTAGTTTTGATAGTTCACAGTCGACACAATAATCAGTCAAAACACGCACTATCTGAGAACAACACTTAGCTTTTGGCCCGCAATATGAAGTATTGGTAAATAAACAGCCCATCTTATGCAAAAATAATTGTTTAAACCAGACTGATAGTTCCTGAAATTAGCTTGTTAAAAGTCTTCAGCTTCATATGTTATTATAAATATACAACATCAGTAGTACGTTCCTAGCACAATGCGTAGCAGTTCAACCTTACAAGCATTCTGAGTACTTTCTCTAATTATTCGTTTTTTTTTTTTTGTTTGTTTTAAATAATTATTTATTGCTATGTACAACTGTACATTATAATACATGTAGTAAATCTGATCTAAGTTAAATTGGAGTGTTACAGTCGTGTAGAGAAACTACCCATTGGTAGCACTCTAATGACATTTTACATTAGCTGGTCTCGTGGGTATCTTCTTTTCAGGCGCCTCGGAGGATTGTCTGGAATGGAAGAGGATGCAAGGTTAGAAAGTGGGGGTTTGAGTGGTTAGGGAGTTTGTAATGGAAGTAGTCATGTCTGGGCGTTTTTTAAATTTAATTTTACTCCTTCCTGGTCTTTTTTTTTTTTTATATATATAAAAGAGGGGTTGAGATTGGATGCTAATCTTACAAGTTGGTCAATTTTACCAGAGTGAGAAGGTCGAATTTTTATTATCTGGGACCGTCACGGTGTTAAAAGTTAACCCATCCAGGCTGCAGTTTCGATGTTGCTACAACGGTCGTTCATTTTAGCAGTCGTCTGTTAAATATTTTGTAGCGCAGTATGCTTGACCTTTTCGATGTTTTCCAAGAATTCGAAGTGAAAACCTCTCTCCCCCACGCTAGGATTCGGCTGAGGTGTCTCTCCAGTGAAACTGTTGCGTATATAATTAGGCTGACGGCTAGGCCGGGCATTGTCGCGAGGCAACGACCTGTAACGGGAGGAGCTTCACCAGGCCAAGGGCGACTGCTCTCCGCCCTCTTCCTCCTGTCTCTTATCTTTTAGGTTCATATCTAAATATAGTTATATTTTCCTCTCGGTAACTGCTCTGCATTGATTAAAAAAACATTGTTCATACAATTAAAGGGGCTACGTTTACATTACGAAATAAGGCACTTGCTGTCATACAAGTCGTACCTTCATCATGCATCTAATCTGTGTATTGATATTATATAAAATGGGTTTGATCTCTTTATTGGAGCCTTAAGAATTAAAATATCTTTGAAACAGACATGAGGGCCACAGACGTCAGTTCCTCGTGGTAATAGTTTCATACACGCAGTACCCTTAAATTATTTTATATCAGTGACTTATTTTATCGCTTTTAAGGAAAAAATCTACCAAGGTTATACGTTGCATTGAAACGTACCAAAGTTAATAATTTATAATTTTATGACTCGCGAAAATTACATAATCGGACTTCATTATGATTTCGAGGGGTTAGAAAGTAAGTTTTGATGTTGAAGGTTTTTATGATACAATACTTTCAGAGGTTTACAAGAATGCTATAGGAAACTATCAGGTGCATTCAAGTGTTATCGGTATGTCTCCGTTCAAATGTATTTACTGGTCCTTGCAGTAGATGGGAGGAGATCGATGGTATGCAATTCTTAATAAAGAGATATCTCTTAAAAAATTATAAAATAATGTTCATTGTATTTGATTTTATTTTTATAAACTCAACGTTATCCCATGATATGAAGAGTAGTGGTCGATGAAGATGATAACTTTATCCAATTTATCAAGACATCATGACTTATTCCGTCTCCGAATCCCTTCTTTTTTTCTCTTACCCTTCATTAATATAGAATTAGTACTTCATACATATATAATACAAAAGATGTATTATATTTACTTTACTGAGCCTTCTCCCAGTAATGTATATGTTCTCTTTCTTGCTTACTTAGGTAAGTTAACGGAATGTGTTATCGGATTAAAGGCGAAATCCCATGACAAGAGTAAGGCTTATCTTGCCTTTAAAACATTTACTAATAGCGAATACAGCGAGGATAGTGTTTAAAAAAAAAGAAGCTACATCGAGCTGCATTGTAAAATTGTCCAAAAATTTAATGAGGTACTTGTTGGCTAAGAGAAATGTAACAAGTATAGATTATCATTATAATAAGACCTTTATTTTACTTTACTACTTTATTCAATAACGAAACTCTGCGATCGACCAAGAAAAACGACTCTCCGAGACTGCTGAACCGTTTGTTTTTGGATTGTTACAAAAGTCATTGATCGCCCTCTGATGATCATCGGTACTCGACATAAGCATGCGCCATTTTGTTTCAAAATTGGAACCGTTTGCATACGTCCATATTTATCGAAATATGGACGTATGCAAACGGTTCCATATTTATGATATACCTATATATGCAGAAAAAATACTTTCGCTTAAGCTGTGATACCATGTAACTCCTAATAAAAGAAATTCCAATAAATTCTATTTACAAAATTTAATAATTACTCCTTCAGTCTAATGACGTGTAGGAAGAATTCTCGAGGTTAGATACAAATATACAAGTAGCTAGTAAACCAATGGTTAAGAATGATGGGTTGATTGCTTATTATTTTTTTTAAACATCAAAATCGTGTTGTTCAATTTTTCGGACTTACGAAGTTATTATGTCGAACCGACCCAACCAAAAAATATTTAATCAAAATAGTTCTTTTTTTCCTTAAAATTATTACATACATATATATTAATCGATATAATTCATTTTAAAACTATAAATCATTATGTGAAAATTCGCGATGTTTTTATATCAATATGTAATGTGTCCTTTAAAACAGGATATTTTTATAAGTTTTAAAATATAAATCTTCTTTCATCTTTAAAGCACGTCTTAGTGATTTCGTAAGTTCCCTTGCTTGCGATTTAGAAAAGCAGTTCCTCATTTCTTCGTCACCTTTCCTGTTCGGAACCGAATGTTTTATTGCAGAAAGTGGCCACGAAAGCAGGAGCCGATAGGTTTCATATGAATCAGCGGAAGAATGAGGTTAGGATGTGAGCGGGGTCCAAACCGGTTCGGGGCTGATGGCTGTTGCAGGTGAAGTTCAAGGTTCACCTCTTGGTCCCTCTTACCTGCTCCAGCCAATGCCTCTCCATCCTTCCTATTGGCAAATTATATTTTTATCATGTGACCCTTGTAATGTAGAATTTGTATTATTGATATGTATGGAACACGAGTTTTTGGTATACCAATAATTAAATTGTAATGAGGTGTTTATAGTTCATCATTAATATGAGAAGATGGTCGGGGGGAGGGGGTGCGGTCAGCAAAAAATAAACAAATAAACGAAAGATAGACTTACACACTCATGGAATATTTCCAGAGTTAATTAAAATTATTATTTTGTTTGCTACTATTTTCATAGATAATTATTGACTCACTGATCGTTCATGGAATAATAGCTTAAAAATAAACCTCTCAACTATTACTTTTTCGCAAATCTACCTCCAGAATTCGGTGCTGCATCCAAAAATATATGTTGCATTTGTATGCAAAACAATTATTTATTTCCTACAAAAAAATACTTAAGTGATTCCTAATCGCTAAGTATGTGTTCGTAAGTACAATCATACACTAATACTCATCAATCAATTATGTTTTCCTCGAATACAGTATCCCCTCGAACAACCTGGTCAAACAGAAATGATTTATGTATATGATGCAATTTCAGTAATTGAAGAATAAATTAATTTTTTTGTAGCAAAAGATATTAACAATGGATTCGCAACTTTCGAATCGAGCAAAATTGTACGTCACCATGCATCTTACCACCATTACGAGAGTATACAAAGTTAATACAAAAATTAATAAACTGCTATCCCACAGGGATACTGAGGAAAAAAAAACTTTCTGATGATAGACAAAGTTTAATGAAAGAAAATACGTTATAAATGCAGAAACGTAACTTTAAGGTGACATTTAACTGAATAGCAGAATCTTTTAACACCATTCGTAATTCACTTGAATATTAAGACGGAAAGTTATATTGTATATTTAATGTCAACTGCGGTACATAACAATAACCTATGTCGTAAGTCAAATTGACATTTCCTTAGAAGTGTGAGCTATTTTCTAGTTCAAGTTTTTAGAGCTTGCCAAAAATGCTCAAAATAACTGTAATTCCCAAACCAGAAAATTATGAAAAACATTATAAATTACAACTCATGGAGTTCTTTTCTTTAAAATGGATAGGATGGGTACTCCAGGTTAAACACTGTAGAGGTTAGTCCCAGATCAACTTAACCAAATTCCACGCGCTTCGTACCATTCTTGACGCACATATATTTCCAAAACGGTTCATCCAATTTGGTTGGCCCAAAATAAGGGGAAAATTGGAAATTGGTGTAAAAATGGTTCCGCGTCAATTTTGTATAATTCTGTCCCCTACTGTCGCTTGTATTTAAAAAAAAAAAACGGCTGTTCTGTTTAAGTGGAAAATTAGTATAGAAAGAGTCTAATATCAATATCATCGAATTTTATCTGCTATTTTTGCTTCAAAGTCTCGTCTCGTGAATTGTTTTCTCCAGCAGCAAATCAATTTTCGATTATATTTATAGGTAATTGTTTGGAAACACTTTGCGCCCTTGATCCTTCACATACAGTGTATAATTTAAATAAAACCTTAAAATACCGATGGTAGAAAAAGTATATCAACCTCAACTAATATTCCATGTACCTATTTTCATTTTTCCTTTCCTTTTGGAGGGTATGAAAAAAAAAAAAAAAATAGAAGTAATTGTTTGGAAATGGTGAATACAATATATATGTATGAACTATTATATTATTCCTATTGAAGGGTACGAAAAACAAAAATTGAAATGGTGAAGCTATATTCATCTTTGTGCTTGGTACAGTTTTTTTTAAAAGCTTTTAATTTGCAAGTTCTCCTATTGAATTTTCTTATTTACATTAAAAAAATTAATTCATAATAGCTAAGAGTCTAAAAACTAAATATAGAAAATATAAAGATGCTATAATATTTTTAGTGTCAAGATATTACTGAATGATTGTAAAACAAAACATGAAGGCTCTCAAATGCAATTAAGTAACAGACCATTTAACCAATTCAAGCATCAGGATACAATGAGATAAGATCACATAAATCCAGAATCAGAGGTTTGAATCAGCATTTTGAAAAAGATAAATTGAATTGAAATAAAGCACAAAATATTCCCTTTTAATATTATATACAAATATAAATAAATAAAGTAACTCAACTAAAGAATAAATATTATTTATTTATTTTTTGGCGCTGCAGTCCAATAAGAACCAGCCTCTCTTATAACCTCATAATCGTCCTCCACTCTCTCCTATCCTATCTCGGATTGTTTGAATTAAAAATAATATACCTTAAATCATATAAACATAATATTTGTTACTTTTACCTCATTCGTTATTTTGACCATTATTGTAGTAATTCGCTGCGTTCAGCGATTTGATTATCAAATAACATACAACTTAAATAAAAACATCTAAAATTTATAGATAATTTTATATATATAAATATAAATAATTGACCGTATTAATTCAAATTATGAAGAACCTGACCATCTTCTTTGAGTATGATTTGTTCTTTACTCATTTATTATTATTATTATTACTAATTTTATTGTATTTATTCTTTCTCGACTTTTATGTAATTTTAACTTACTTCTTTATTTTCCGTTTTTTAGTATGTCAAATTTAGTTTCCTTATTTCTACTTTTATCATTTTTAACCTAATAGTTTGAGTAATTTTTTATGTTCTTATCATTGTTTATTTTATATTTATACTATTTTATTTATTCTTTTCTTTCATCTGTCTATTATTTATATAATTTTAACCCTACCTTAATTTACCTTTTGTAATTTTTCCTATTACATCAACATATTTTTAGTTGTTTCTTGTATTTTTTTTTAGCCCTTTTGAAACTCTATAAATTGGGGGCGAAACGTCGGCAAATAAAAAATCGTTAACTATTTTTTCTTTCTTGTAATAGCACCCCTGACCATCTTCTTTATAATTTAAATATATCTTTATTTAATTATATTCCTTATGACGTAATTTAATTTTTCAACTCGACGTTCTTATTCCATAACATGAATTAAAAACCTTGTGAATATGAATTTGATAGTGAAAGCTTTTTGTTCTTGTTAATAACTGTCTTATAAATTTGTAAGTTTCTAGTCTTGAAAGAATTGAAAAATTCCTACATATCATTTCATTTTATTTATTATTATTATTATAATCAATATTACTTTCAATTATAGTATTATTTTTGTATTTGTTATCAACTATTATGAACCATTGAAAATAATTAGATTACTGATTTAATATATTGATTGGTTGAGTGGTTTATATTATTATTAACACAAACATCAATGATCCACTTTTACTCTACACTTTTTATTTTAAAATACCTCCAACGTTTCGGCCCTTAGTCTATTTTCAAGGAGACAAGCTATAAAAATGGTTTTCATATTATTATTTTATTACTTCCTCACACTATACTAATGTTTTTTAACATTTTTTGGAGGCTAATTGCCTATTAGCCCATGTCTTATTTCTTAAAAACGAAAATAAATATTAACTTAATATCACAACAGTTTCAATCAATCTTATTAAAATTGATTATTGACTTACAAACCACATAATTTCAATATAAAACTATTCTTCAAGAATTATTTTTCCTTTTCTTTACTGTCATTAACAATATCAACAATAAAACCTACCTTTTATAGGTTAGGACTCTGCTATCAAATTATTACTAAGCTTAATTTATAAACAATTTAATTAACATTATTTTTTGCTTATAATTAAACATTATTACTGTATCTTTATTATATACATACTTTTGCGTACATATATAAAAAGATTGATTGAAACTGTTATGATATTAATTTAATATTTAGTTTTGTTTTTAAAGATTTAAGAGATGGACCATTAGCCTTCAAAAAAGACAATTAAATAAATGATGACATCAATGATTAAGATATGTTCAAAAACATTAGTATTGTTTGAGTAAGTAACATAATAATAATAATATGAGAACAACCTTTATAGGTTGCCTCCTTGAAAATGGCTTAATGCCCGAAACGTTGGAGGTTTTTTAAAATAAAAAGTTGAGAGTAAAAGTGGATCATTGAAGTTTGTGTTAAAAAATATTGTTTATAGAGATATATTGAAGATTGAATATTGGTGTAGGCAAACATCACTTGATGTGGTTTGCCTTAAATATAAAAAAAAAAAATTGTTTGTCTTTTGGTAATTTTCTCTTACACTTTGCCTTTCCTGAGGTGCGTTATGTTTACAAGCGCTTGGCCAAAAATTGCTCGTTTTGAAAAAAGAAAATAAATTATAGACTGGTATAATGAGCGTGCTATTATGACTTAAGTATAAGATTGGGGGGTACCTTACTGTTGGCAGTCCATTGCTGAGGCCCCATTTCGCACTACTGAGCCTTCTGCTTCAGGGCTGATCCCCTCCAAGGCTAATTATACAAGTAATGCACTAATAATGCCGGGGATAGTTCTCTACGGTTCACCCACTTTCAATGCTTTCTTACTGCCTTCATGGTCACGCGTAGCAGGCTTCTCCTAACCCGGGCCATACCATCCCAATCTGTTTTTAACCTCGTTCATCTCATTATGAAGAGATATAAGGAATTTGACAGTGAGTAAAATTCTCGATTTAGATGTAGAAAACTCGTATCAATTATTTTACGAGTCACCGACCTCTACTAGACTAATGCGTTCGGCTTAGACCTTAGATAGTTCCAGAGCATTGTATGTAGTCCGAGATCTAGTAAAAAGATCGACATAATCTGATAAAAACTTTGATAGCAAGTTTTTGAATCTTCATTGCATTGACAATGAAGAAAGGAATGTATGCCAGTCCGATTAGAATCAGGCTACCTACAAAAATAGTGGCTGTTTCAAAACGTTAAAAATTATTTATTTATTTTATTTATTTGTTGATATTTACAACTGTATAAAAAAATACAACCAGTAAATTTGATCATAATGACATATGATATGATACAGGATGTAGAGAAACTACCCAGTAGTAGAACTCTAAAACAGTTTACAATATAAGGTCACGAGGCCATCTTCTTTTCAGGCGCCTTGGAGGATTGCCAGGAATGGAAGAGGAAGCAAGGTTAGACACGAGTGGGTTTGGGTGGTTAGGGAGTTTATTATGGAAGGAATAATATCGGGTTCGGGCTAGATCGGTTACATAAGGAACATTTAGGTCTTTATGAATGAGTTTATTTGTGACGTAATAAGGAGCATCAACGATTTTACGTAGGATTTTGGATTGTAACGATTGGATGCGGGAAGAATTTGATGGTTTGGTGGAGCCCCAGAGCTCAATTCCATATGTCCAAATTGGTCTGATTATTGAAGTGTATACTAATTTTTTGTAATGAATAGGAAGTTTAGAGCGTTTGTCAAGTAAGTGTTGTAGCAATCGGAATCTACGAGCAGTTTCTTGTCGTTTCAGTCTTGTGTGTGGATTCCAAGTAAGTCTCTTGTCATAAAAAAATTATTTTTTCTTTATATATAATCTTTACACTTTCTTGAGACTGGCTATTATTGTTTAAATAAATAAATTTTAGTCCCAAAACAATTTATTTCTTTATAAGACCAAGGTTTCGTCCAATTCGACCATCCTCAAGGACAATCTATCACAAACAGCTTTTATTAAACATATGATTTTTAACATTTTAAACAAATAACAATATTATTAATAAATTATCGTAGCTTAATGCAATTTTATAACCACATCAATTTTAAAAACCTTTATGCAGGCTATCCTGCCAAGATCATTAATTTCATTTCACAATTACCCTATGGGGCATTAAAACATTTGGGAATCATATAATTTTATTAATGCGCAATCCTTAGCTTATGTATAATTACCTATTTTGTCAATTCTTCACATTAAATTAAAACTTTTAATTACAGTCAACCTTCTCTATTATAATTTAACGCAATATTTGTAACCAAACACAGGTCAGGCATTTAATTTATTTATTTCAACCATATTTTGGTTAAATTTCCTATTTCTTGTATTATTACAATTCTAGGTTAATTATAATTATCAAAATTAATTTTATTCCATATTTTTCATAAATTTATTTTACTCAAAATCTCCGCATAGTGTGCAGAAATGTCGGACTCATAAAGCAATAAATTGTTTTGAGACTTAAATTTATTTATTTAAACAATTAATTTTTCTTTTGGAGAACCATATCTTTAAAATTACATATATAATTAGAAAACCTAATTGGACATCATTTAAAGAAGAATAAATTTGCTAAAATATGAGCCGTAATGGAACTGTTTACCTTCTATAGTTCCCGAGCTACAGTTTTTTAAAAAGCAACATATCATAATGAAAAATCAGTAGTTAGTGAATTAATTTTGGGAATAATATATCTCAGGAATTATTAGACGTCCAGACACATATTAGCACTCAAATAAAAACTAGTTTAAGACGTTTATCTTTTTTATGATATTTGCCAAAATATATTCGCAACATGTTGATTTCTAGTTGTTCGTATAAAATGTTGGAGTTTTGAAAAAATATATCTCCAGACTCATAAGACGCACATATGTCTGCCAGCACTCATTATAAAGGAAATTTTGCAATGTTTTACCAACACTAGGAAACCTGATTGAACATCATTTATAGTAGAGTAACTTTGCTAAAATATGAGCCCTACGTTTACGTTCTATAGTTCTCGAGATATAGTTACGGTTTACGTTTATTCTTGGCCCATATTTGGGTATGTTAAATATTCTATTTAGAAGAAAATACTAAATTAATTCCTGAAATAAAAACCTTAAATCCAGCCAGTAGGGCCAAATTCATTAGAATGACACAATTTGGCATTTTAGGGCTAGAATCTGTGTTTAAAAATCAATGATGAAGGATATCACTTACTGACTAATCCACATAAGTTCATCTAGAAATTGAGGGGAAAAAAAGCAAACAATAAAAACAAAAAACGTGTTATTTATTTTTTTTCTATCTCGGCCTACAATTATTCTTACTTTAGTGGTTTACATATTATTCAATAATAATTGTATATGACTGCAAACTTTTTTTTATAACAATAACAGGTGAATCATTGGAATTTAGCATATTAAACATAATTCCCTTACAATTAAAATACTACAACACGCTAAGGCATCACAGATCAATGATCGTTGTTCCCATTACCGCTAGAGAAAGTCATATGTTTCTAGGGCATTTATTGACCCCAAGGTTGTCTACCATTTATCATAAAGTGTTTTTAAAAACATTATATATATGTTTGTTTTTTTTTGTTCTCTAAGATCATTTACTAGATAAGACCTAAAAAATAAAACTTTAATGACGTTACGTTTCGCTTCTTTATTGTTTGTATAGTTATGCCAATTGTCTATTTCAGTATACATAAAATATTACAGTTCTGGCCCAAACCTGAAGTTATCTGTATCACAGCAATGAATAACATTCTGCAGTTTTATAATATTTACTTAAATAAATATATTATTTACATTTAAGATTGAAAAATCAGAACAATATATAGGGTTCATCTTAAGATTTATCTTCTTTTTCAGTTCTCTATATGAGTTTTAGTTTTTAGCTTGTTCATTTGACCAAAAAGTACATTTGCAATTATTATGGATTTAGTAGAATTGTTTAACATTCTCTTGTACTAAATACATGGGAATTTATAGTCTTGAAATTTTTCTCAGGAAACGTTTCGTATCGATTTTACTGAAATGTTTTATTCAAGGGTTAACCACAATCAGTTCAAGTCGTGGTCGTAAAACCAAGCAGGAAATCACGTGTGAGACGTCTTTGCACACCGGAAACACTTTTATTTTTTGTGAAGAGTCATTCAAAAAAACAGAAAATAAAGAATTCTCTTGAAGGTTAGATTTCCTTTAGCCTTATTGGATTTTTTATTTTTATTTTTACTGCGTGTTTTAATTCCTATTCCTCTATTCCTACATCAATTTTTATTTATAGCTGGTTTTATATGTATTTATGTTTGTTATGTTGAGTTTGAACAGAATTAATTAATACTTAAATGCCTAATATAAAAAATATTAACTTCAAATCCGGCCCGTAGGACCAATGAATTTTAATAAAGTTCGAACAATACAGTTTTATTTTAGATTAATCTTTGACAATGTGTTGGATTTTGGCTGAGTTGTTAATTAAACATTGTACTCTTGTTAATTGGTTTCTATGATTTGATTTTATGCACTTCAAAAAATCATATTTTCTTGCACAGTTCAAAATAAATTAAATTACGTCTTGTTTTTTTCCGGTGATTTATCTCGTTACTTGTTTCCGCTTACATAATGGAATTTTTACAGTTAAGGTGTTACTAATATCTTCATTTTTCTTCTGTTTTTTTTTTACTAACTCTGACGTGTTGTAATAGGGAATTTCCCTCCGAATAACAAATTCACTATTTTGAAATCTTATGTCATATAACTATGGCCTTTTTATGGTCAGTTTTAGCTCGGAAGAGTTTGGATTGGTCATCGATGGATTTTTAGCCGTGTGAATATGCAAGTGAATACATAGATATGTAGGTAGTGGTATTTCTTAAAGGTTATACTGCTTTTTGAATTATCCCTATACCACTAAAAGATGGTGTTTTTCCTAAGTCATTTTAAGTTCAAATGGAATTATAATAAAAAAAAAAAAAACATTCCAGCAGCCTTACTGCTTTGAATTCTGATCGAAATGATTATTTGACAATATTGTTATTGTCGTTTATATTGCCAATCAGTATGCAGTGTAGCAAAACTTTATTATTTGCTTCTATTTTTTTTTATGCACGATTTTTCGATTTATAAAATTAGATATATATATATATATAGTAATGCACGCTGTCGTACTCTTTATTGTATCGAATTCTAACATAACTCAAAAATCAAACTTAATAATTAAGGTTAAATAGATTTCAAAGATTTTTATTTTATATTAAAATTTATTTTTCTTACTATGTATTACATTCTAATCAATAATGAGTTTTAGCATAAAATGAAAATATTTTGAAATTAATTATCTTAACAGTTACATTTTTTAATTGTCAGTATTGTATTGTGAGTTTGTTATGTATAAATATTAAGTTGTATAAATCTCATTAACTATTCTTGTAATATCGGTTCTTTTTTTTTTTTTTTAAGATTTATTTATTGATAGATATTACAATCTGGCACATAGTTGTGGGCAATAGGTAATAGTGATGAATGATCTCATACATACTAAAATAAAAATAATAAAAAAAAACTCTTTTAAAATATATACAAACAAAAGAATAGACAAGATGAACATAATCAAACTATCTGTATGAAAAATAAATAAATAAAATAATATAATTATATCGGTCCTAATTTTATAAATTAGAATTAGTATTAACATTTTTTTTATTTCATACTATTAGATTACTTTTATTGTATTTTAATTATTATTAGATTAATTATTATAATTAATATTGAGTGGTTTGTATTAGAAGTCGTAATATCTGCGTAGTTAGATCGCGGTCAGATCGTTCAATAATTATCTACGTGCGTATTAGAAAAAGTACTTCTGTCCACTTTTATAAAAAAAAAAAAAAAAAATCATGAACAAGAAAAAAAAGAAAGAGGGTGAAAAGAATGAGAAAAAGGGGAGGGGGAGAGATAAAAGAAGCAAAGAGATGAAACAAAAAAAAAGTCATGTTCTTATGTTATATATTACTAATGTTTAAAATTATTATTGTATGCCTGACTAGTCTTACTTATCGTAAGATTAAAAATATTGTCAGATTAGACTAAAATAAGTATGCCGTGTGACTGGCAGTCCAATGAAGTGGGCAGTACAACATTGTATTTTAATAAAGTTTTTCCTCCCCTCTCCAAATATTTCAATTATACACAGACTTTAGTCACGGGAGCTGTATCATATGGGTTTCCTCGTCTACAAAATAAAAGTTTTGGTTTTCCAGTATTCCCTTCTTCTTTAAATTAACTAATCATGTTATTCGAGAGCTTAAATGAAATACTCTGTTTAAAAAATTTCATCATATTTCATATATGATTCATAAAAGGATTATTTAAAGTATTTGTTGACTGATTGATATTTTATGATTGTGAATCCTTAAGCTTTTAGGAACAGTATGTAGCTCCGTGTCTCCAGCTCCAGATAACAAACAAAAGAGTCAGAGAAAAAATCAAACTCATTCAATGATTCACCGGTCAAGGACTGTTGAGAGGATACAATAGAAAACTTTCGCAAGAGGCGGCGGATGGAGGAGCAGATAAGTGGCTAATGAAGGAAATGGTTAGATACTTTAGGAACAGGTTTCGCACAGTAACCAATTAACCGCACGGAGCCAATTGGCAAATCAACAAACCTTTTTTTTTTTTAATTCGTACTGTTAATTATTTTACTTGAAGCAATTCTTTTACTGTTAAGACTTTTTTTATGATATAAAAGAAGTGAAGAATCAGATTTTTTTTTAGATGAAGCCAGTTAAAAATAATAATAAATACGTAACACACCAAAAAAAAAAATAATAATATTGAGGTTAGTTTTGTTACTTAATAATCAAAATGAGTTAACTAAATAATTTAGAAGACTACATAACATTAAATTGATGGAACTGCGCACCGTAAATATAATTCAGGTTGTTGCATTGCGGCGAATAAGAAAGGCGTATAAGGTTGTAGGACTTAGTAACGAAGGGATCCCTAAAACGTTAGTAAACACTGAACCGACGGGTAGACCGAAACGTAGATAGGAAGATTACGTTAAGGGGTATTATTGGTGTGTTAAATTTTTTTTTTTAATATTTATTTATTGCTATTTACAACTGTACATTATAATACATTTAGTAAATCTGATCTAAGTTAAATTGGAGTGTTACAGACGTGTAGAGAAACTACCCATTGGTAGCACTCTAATGACATTTTACATTAGCTGGTCTCGTGACCATCTTCTTTTCAGGCGCCTCGGAGGATTGTCAGGAATAGAAGAGGATGCAAGGTTAGACACTAGGAGGTTTGAGTGGTTAGGGAGTTTATAATGGAAGGAGTGATATCTGGTTCGGGCTAGATCGGTTACATACGTAACATTAAGGTCGTTATGTATGATTTTATTTGTGACAAAGTAAGGAGCATTGAGGATTTTACGAAGGATTTTGTGTTAAATGTAAAATGTTTTACCTTGTTAATTGTTATAAGTATAGGCTTGCGAGCAGCCCTATTTAAAGTCATGTTAAATGTTAAATGCATAAGAGCTCCTAGCGGATTTTTTGTGGAACTTGTTTTATAACATTTTCTTCCAAAACTTCTTCTTATTGTTTACTTCTAAGTTTTGATTAAAGTAATTTATTACAACATACCTGAATCAAGTGAAAAGTGGAAGTTGTGTGAATGTTTGACCAGTGAGTGCCTTGTCGATCTTTTAATCGGTGAGGAAAAGAATTAAGATGAGCTAATTGACAACTGTCATAACATTATTATTATTATTGCCATCCATTGCTTTATTAGTTATAAAACATCCTATACAATACTAACACAATCAAAACACAAACTACGAGCGTATCCTGGCACGACAACAAACAAAACAGTGAAGAGCTAAGCTGGTCTGCTGCGTGAGGTCATTCTTCATTTAACAGACTATCAACTATGTTATATGTTATATCGTTTTAATATGGTAAAATAAGCTATTATTTCTCCATTTAACATGAGTTTTTCCATTTAACATGTTAAACTAAAAATCATGAATACTTCTAATATATATATAAATAAATAAATGGAAATAAATAAAATAACTAATCACTGTGATGCATATTAACTGTTTCAACAAATGTTTGACAAATTTATTGTTATGTGTATATAATTTGTATTGAAACTAATAAATTTTAGACCAATAAATATTTCATTCCTAAAGAAAACTAAAAAGGAAGTATTTGACTGAGTACTTTCTTATTTCTATGAATCTCAATAACTGATTTTCATTCATCAAATGACCATATCTACCTTTAATTTTTCTTAACTCCAGGTGATGACTTCGATTCGTTATATCATGATTAAAATTAGCTATTTATATTTATTTATTGGGATAAACTTAGATCCTTATTTTAATCGTATTCTTATATCCTTTTTTTTATTGTTACCTTAAGCTGTTCTTTAGCTTCTTAATTTTTTGTATTCATTATATCTGATATTATTTCTACATATTGTATGAAGTATAACATTATATTGATTATATATTTTATATTGTATTCTTAGTTTTAATCAGATTATATCATTATTATTCACTTCAGTTCTTTGAATTATTTTTTTTAAATGTTACTTTATTTTCATTTTAGTAATTTTATTTAGTCGATTGAATTATTAATTTTATCGCTAGAAATTAATTTATGTTGTAATAAATAAATAAATATACTTATAAATCGTTTTAGCCTCCACAGCGCCCTAATAATTAAATGTCTAACTGGATATTATCTGGTTGGACCATATTGGAAGTACTTTTATGAATAAATAAATAAACAAAAAATTGTTCGCCTGTAAAGTATTTATTTTTATTTATCATGGATTGGATATAATTAGGTAATAAACTAGTAATAAAGCTGATAAGTTATCGTACATTTTAATGGAACGGAATTTTCGAAATAGATTTTTGTATTTTATTAAAATGTTGATAGATTTTCCCTACTGTGCTATTTGTTTCTTACAATTCTTATCGAATGAGGTTTTTCACTTTAATGATTTCTTTTTGTGTCAAACCGCATTTTCCTCATCCTTGGTTCGATCTGATGTTGAAGAAAATAATCAGGAAACATGTATGTCGTAACTTAGCCATAATTGTCTTGAGCAATTCCAATCCTAGTTTTTCGTGTACTGTAAGGTTTCTAAATACGCCAATCACTCTTATACATCGCACTACGTAGTTTTTTCCTGTTTTAAATCTATCCTCTAGATTTGTAAACATTGCGGTGTGGTAGGAACTGGTGTTGGTAAACTCAATACACATTCCTGGTTGATTCTCTTTTACAGCATTGGGTATACTCTGTTTTCCAGTTGGTTACGAAGATATTCGTTCATATTACAATAGTTGTGTTACAAAAGGTATTGTTGACAGGAGGAATAACATCAGGAAGGAGGAAGCGAAGGAGTGAAAGCGACGAATTGGATCTGCGAATCTCGAGGCCGCTGGGCGGAGGGTCGTCAAGAACAATAAGTGCAATGGAGTTATCGCAAGCTGCCCGCCCCCTATCGTCCTGTCACAAAGTCTGTGACTGATTTATCGTTTTCACTTGACTGAAGCAGAATCGTTTTCGTTTTCGTTTCTAGTGTTCGGTTATTTTTAGTTAGTAAAAAACTGTGAAACTTCCAAAGGCAAGCTGAAAATTGAAAAACAACTAAAAATGAAATTAAAAAAAAAAAAACTAATATAATTTCTTTGTTTAGGGAAATTAATTCATCTTCTTACTTCAATTTATTTATTTAATCGATTTTACATCAGCACTTCAACATTGCCGATGTTTCGGACGGTCCGTCCATCTTCAAGGGCATATTTAAAAAAAAAAATTATAAAGTTTTTTGTTCATATTAAATTGAATTGAATTATATGCAATTTTTTTTTGTTTATGCTTGATTTTTTTTTTGTATTATTATTATTGTATATACCTTTAATATCTTATTTTGTTTAATTTATAATCTTAAACACTTTCTTGAGACTGGTAAATTTTTTAAAATAAATAATTTAATTTCTATCTATTTTAGTCTCAACACATTTTATTTTTCTTATAAGTCCGACGTTTTGGCCAATCTGGCCATCCTCAGGGACAATCTAATCTACTTAATACAATTTTGGAATTATATGATTTAAAAACTCCAAGCAGGCTATACTGCCCAGGTCAAAACAACCATTTCTAATTAGTCAATATTCACATTAAAACCAAAATTAAAATCATTTATCACAGTCTCTATTTGTTAAAACTTTATCACAACAATAGTTCGGTATGGTTTTAATGTGAATATTGACTAATTAGAAATTGTTGTTTTGACCTGGGCAGTATAGCCTGCTTGGAGTTAGAGTTTTTAAATCATATAATTCCAAAATTGTATTAAGTAGAGTAGATTGTCCCAGAGGATGGCCGGATTGGCCGAAACATCGGACTTATAAGAAAAATAAAATGTGTTGAGACTAAAGTGGATAGAAATTAAATTATTTCTTTTATAAAATCTTATTTTGTTTTATTTCTTGGTCATTTATAGTTTAATTTCTTTTTGATATTTTGGCATTTATTATATAAACAACTGTAACGAAAAATATATTTGCAATTAATGACAATATTACAGAAGATAAAAAGAAATCGAACATGAATAAACATAAACTAATATTAAAAAAAGAGAGTATGGGTCCGTAAATGGTAAACAATGCAATGGTCAACCTTTTATACTGTGTTAAAAAAGGTAATTAAGTGTATACAAATATTTTTGAAAAATAGTGAAGTATGTAGTGCCTGCTATGGCAAATGTGTTTTTGTTAAGGTTTTTTATAATAAAAAAAAAAATTAAACAGAAATTTAACTAAAAATTACCAGAAAATCACAAGGTAAGGAAAATAATAAAGAAAAGAAAATTTGACTATATTTCAAAACTAAAAAAAATATAACAAAAATTCTTTGTATCCTTGTTTTTTTTAAATAGACCTGAAGATGAATGAACCGTCCAAAACGTCGGCAATGTTTATGTACTGATGTAAGATTTATTTAAATAAGAAGATACTTAATAGCCTTCGAAAAATAAATCACAAACAGATTTTATATGATTTTTAAATAAATATCAACACATGTTTTTAGTGACGTTTCGTCTCACCTATCATTTTGTAGGACACACTAGGTAGTTGGGCACAATTTTGAAAATATGGATACTTAGGGGGTCATCCTGGGTTGAGATGTGATAAAATGGTGCCAAATTAATAGAAATTGGTCCCGAAGTCTTAGCGAAAAACCGTTAACGGCCTTAGGCGCATTTTTTAAATAGGTTTTTGGATTGTACATCTGAAAGGTAAAATCTCAATAAAAGGAAGATGGTCTGAGTGCGAAAAAAAAAATTCAAATATTAAAAAAAATTTATTATGGGCCATTAATACCTCAAACTTTGAGGGAGGGTTTTAAATTTTGTGTTTGAACACATTGATATGGTTTAGACTAAATGATGAGAACGTTTCTTAGTGTAGACAATACGTGTATATAGTCGTGCGTTTTTACTTTCATATTTCCTGAATTTTATCTGTAAAACAAGAGTGAAAAGTGCTGGTGAGGAATATGATTACCATCCACATTTGGAGGGGGGGGGGTTTAGATTCATTAAATTTTTAGTATGTTGACCAGGACTTAAATAAAAGTCTAAGAGGGGTTTTGCTTCAGTGGGGTGTTGGTTAAGAAACTTTTCTCTATATTTCTAAAATCTTATAATCCCGATTCTATATGACTGATTTTTTTAAAGATCTTTGGTTATATCATTAAAGAACATGATCTTTGCAGAAAAATAAGTCTGCCCCGTTGTTTAGAACATGAACCCGGTGGAGTTCTCTTTGAGGTCAGGCGGTCAGACCTGTGTCGCACGTCCGACCTTATTACCGCTTAGTATATGTGTCGTAGATTTACTATTGCTTGTATATGTATGCAGTCTCAGCTTCCTTACTTGTTTCAAAGACTAATCTTCGATGTTGCTCCTGACCTGCATTTTATCGACTGCGTTTCTCCTCTTGCTGACTTCGCATACTGTTGAGGTAATGGTGCACGAAATGGTGTTGACCGATGCACTTTTTTCGGAGTTGGCACACGAATTAGTTTTCGACCCCGGCAGAAATTATTATTTATTGTTATTATTTCGTTTATATGAGTGAAGAAAATGACCGTTTGAAATCAGTCAGGTACGGATTTACCCGTTTTCGGGGGGTAAAAAAGAAAAAGTACACTAATAATGTTTTCTTTGCGCAAAAGAAAGGTAAGGTACAATTAAATTTTATCGAATCCCAACAAGCACTTTTAATTAATTATTTGCTTAAACAACTTAACCAATTCTAAAAGAATGAAAATTTCTTACCATAATTGTTTTCTTATAGGTCTATCTCTCATTCTTTGTGTGATTCTTTTGTAGGACAGAGCTTTTCTACCCCGCCCATTAATGTTTTGGTATATATTTGATTACATTATAGTATTCTTCTTCCAAGGACAATACAATAAAGTAAAAACAAAAAAAAATAGAAAACAGATTTTTCAGTAATTATGAACACCAAATTATGGACCTGATGTTTTATACATTGAATAACTAATAATTGCATTAAAACTATCACAAGTCTCGGAATAATTAATATCAAGCGAAAGTGAAATGAAGAAAGGTTAAACAGCACTGGATGTAGGTTTATTTGGTTTCCCTAAGCCCCAAACTGTCCCTTTCCGTTGGTTTTCTGTTTCTAATTCTACATATTTATTATTAATAGTGGCGAAACATGGCCACAATATATTTATTATTATGTAGTTGTTTGTTATTGATTAAACCTCATTTAGATATAACCTCATATACTTTGTTTTGGACTCATTTATATAACATATATATAAAAAAAAATTATATAATTTTTTAATCTTTGATAAATTCGAAAATTCGATGAACTTGCAATCTTTTCGAAGCTTTTGCTACTTTGAAGGAGGTGTTTGTTTTTAGTAATGCTAGTGATCTTGACGTTTGAGTATCTTCAGTAATCAGCTCTCGACACTTTATAATGATAATAATTAGCCCGAAGGTTCAATACCGACAGACACCACCAATCGTTCTCTTCAAATCTCTATCCAGTGAAGCCCCTCCAAACCCAAATCTACTAAATCATTCTTAACAGAATCCTCCCTTCTACGTTTCGGTGTACACATCGGACGTGTATTCGTCTGTTTAGTGTAGTTGACATTTTAGGTATCCGTTCGTTACTGAGTCCCCACAACCTGACACGTCCATCGTATTCGCTTCTATAACCTGGATTACATTTACTGGGTGAAGTTCCCTCAATTCAGTGTTGTGTAGCCTTCTAAATCCTTTTCACTTAAATTCATTTTACTTAATAATTTATTTTAAAAAACCTTAAGGTGCTGTTATTATACTTTCACATCCGTAACGGATAGTAGAGAGAATTTTATAAACTCTACCAAGATGGTTACTGTTAGCTAAGATTTTTAAAAATGACATAAATATAATTTCATATCTCATATCTCCAAACATAAGGCACATAAATACTATGTTGTAACGGAAAAAAAACACAAACGTTACATATCATTGTAACTATCTACATTTGGGTATGATAAATATTTTTGTATAGTTAAGAATTCATTTCTTTTTTTTTTTACTGTAATATAATTACTTAATTAGTTGTAGAATTTTATTATGTTGTACGAATTATAAATATTTATCATATTTTTATTTTCTTTTGTTGCAGGTAAGAATAATTGATATTTTAACGTGAGTATATCTTGGTATCATAATAGGGTTTATTTTATTTTATATATAGTTTCTTTATTTTAGTTAAAGCACCTACTCAACCACCCCAAATGTGGTTAGAGGATTGAAAATTTAAATATAAATAAGTTGGTGTAAAAAATGTGCCTTTTTGGGAGTTTCAAGTATTCTCCCTATTTCGATTTTTTTTTTCATGATTTTTACTAATTAATAAAATCACGTTTTTTCTATCAAATAAAAATTGAGGAGAAAATACTACCTTGGTGAAACTTTTTTTTTTAATATACAACAATTATTTATTAATGCCCTAATTGTCATATTTTATTTTTTTCTGAATTTTACACAATTTTCTGATATTATTTATTCCATTATATTTCTTACTATATTGTAATTGGGCTTAGCTAAATGTACATGGTGTTATATTCTTTAGTATTTGTTGTTGACTTTTTTTATTCAACTCTATTTACATAGATCTAATATCATTTTAATAATAGTAAATCAATTATCAATTGCAATTTAAATTACAAATTACTTTTTTTATATATAAAGGTTTACTTTTATCCAATTTATAGCTCCAGTAATTGTTTAGTAATTTTTATTAATTTCAAAACATTACATTAATTATCAGAAGTATTTCATAGGCAATACAATAGAGATCTTTTGAGGTCATGATAATAATTTAGTTATTAGATTTTTGTATAAGATGATGTTCCATTCTCGATTTTTATTTATTGTACTTATTTAAAATATGTTATCCTATTTCATTATTTTATTATTTATTTCAAAAATATTTTAACCGGAGAATATAAAAGGCTACACAACGCTGAATTGAGGTAAATATAATTTAGGTTATACCATTGGAGAGAACAAAATGGGCGTTTAAGGTTGTAGGACTTAGTAACATGCGGATTCCTAAAGGGGCCTCTACATGTTGGCTGTTCGCCACGAATCTGAGGCGTGCAAATGTTCGCTATACAAAGGGACCATCCACATGTAAGTGTTTTTCAGAGGCAAGCATGGTGGAATTACAAGTGGTTTCAGCCATTGCACTGGGATTATATTATTTTTATTCCAAAAAAAAAAAAGAAAATGAAAGGTGATATGAACATGTGGAGAATCTACCCATTGATAGAACTCCAAAAAGATTAAATATAAAACTTATTTTAACAAGTAACAACAAACACCTTTAACCTCCTAACAGCTCTGAGTTGCAACTAAATAGAGAACAATGGTGGAGATGCTACACTAGCTCTCTCACAAACCCCTTTGATCTGTGTCCAACAAACCGACTTCCGACGGATCGGCAACGAGCTTAGGCCAACTCGTTCTAGCCAAGCTGAGTTACGTACGACTTGGCCAACATGTAGTCCAATAGTTTAATTTAATATAGACAGCCCTTTAAATGTTGACTATCACTGAACCAGCGGGTTAAGATAGATGAAAGGGGTAGACCGAAACGTAGATTGGAGGATAACGTTAAGGGTGAATGGGGCGCTACTGGACAGATGTATGTAAAGAACGATTGGTGGTATCGGCATCGAACCTTAGGTTCGCTAAACGTTTATTATTATTTACTACTTATCTTTCAAATTTTATCTTAAGCAACAGATCAATTATTTAGAAAGTCCTTATGCAATCAGTGATGAGAATCAGCTTCGTGATTGGTTAAACATTAGAACTGTCACCTTTCCATTGTAATATTGTTCGTTAATCAATTTAATCTCGTCAAATCGCGCCATTGACATGTAAATGAATGTTTTTGACAGATTTGTCAACTCCCACGCCTTTAGGTCAACTTAAGTTCCAAATGCTAAACGTTATCACTTCTTACATAAGATGAATAGACAGCTAAGGACTATTTTTCCAAGCTAAAAAATCCCAATTTTTATTTTTTTTTAAGACTTAACTAGTATTAGCTTCGCAATTGCAAGATTTAGAGATGTAAATAAATTAATTGAATATAATTGAAAGTTTGATATAAATTAATATATTTTGTTATTTACATATTGGATTAATGATTTTATTAATTCTCTATTATATCTGTTTATTGTATTGCGGAAAACATAAATATATGGTAAGAATAACTTCAACTAAAGTTATAGAATAGAAATAACTTCAACAGTACTCAACTAATCTGCACGCAACTTAAGAGTGCTTTGTGCCGCTGAATGCAGTTTATAGGGCTCTATAAACTGCACCAACAGGCACAGACCGGATCTAATTTAACAAATTAGAACCAGAGGTATAAAATAAAACGTTAAAAAAAATTATTCTGTATTTGAAAAAAAAAAATTCGCCCTTAAAAAGCCATTTAAAATTTTTTTAATGTTAAAAAAACAGACATTTAGCTTTCGAACGGTTGTCTTAACGTAGAAATCGGATAAAATACCGAGGAACGATTATTTAAACTATGGTCACTGTTAGAAAAAAAAAATTTTTGAACTTTTATTTTCCTTGAAAAATAGTATTTAAGGGCTTCGTGCGACACTTACGATACTTTTTTATAAAACAATTTGTTTTTCTGAATTTTAAAAATTTTGAAAATCTTGTTTTTTAAAATTTTTAGTGAATAAAAAATCGAATGGCACATGATAAATAGCTTTTTTTTTTTTTTTTTTACTAAAGAAATCGGAATAGCCTATATAACCTTCCTTGGAACATTTTTGTTTATTGGATACACAAATTAATGTTTAATAGGTTTCTAAATCTATTAGAAATATTTGTAATTTGCGATTTTTCGATAAACTTTTTTGACGTATCAAATTTATTATTTTGTTTTGTTTGATACTGACATAATAATTAATAATAGGAGTATTTTTGGTGTTATGGAAGAAAATTGAAATTATTGTAAGGTTTACTATTTGTCTTACAAATTAAGTGGAGCAGAACGGCTGTCTGTCGTCTCTGAAGTTGATGACATAATGCGTTCTTGCAATCTATTAGGGTACATATTTTAGAAGTAATTTATCTTTGTATAACGGGGTATTATGAATTTATACAAAGCGTTTTGACCT
The DNA here is from genome assembly GCF_000696795.3 of Halyomorpha halys. NCBI lineage: Eukaryota > Metazoa > Arthropoda > Insecta > Hemiptera > Pentatomidae > Halyomorpha > Halyomorpha halys. The sequence continues at coordinate 692,027 of NW_027105349.1, forward strand.
GGTTTTGTTTAACTTTGCTGTTATTGATTATGCGCTCCCCAGAGTTGAGAGAAATTGTTTGTATCAAAATTATAGTAGGGACGTATTAGTACAAGAGCCTAAGAGGAGAAAAAAGGCAGTTATTTCATCCCAATTTTTGATTACTTAATTGAAAACAGTAGGGGTAATAAGCCGATTCTGGGCCAGTAAATGAGTCAAATTGGACTTTGGACCCTAGCCTCGAACCAGCCTTAACCACGTGTCCTTGGACTTTGGACTCTAGCCTCGAACCGGCCTTAACCACTCAGGTGTCCTTGGACTTTGGACCATGGCCTCGAACCAGCCTTAACCACTGG
>NW_027105350.1:0-3486 GCF_000696795.3 Halyomorpha halys
AGCATCGTAGGTATAACAATATTGTTTATATATAGTCTTTTCACTTTCTTGAGACTTATGATAGTTAGGTTAATATAGTTTAAATGAAATCAAATTGTATCCAAATTAAAGTCTCAAAACATCCTTTATTTTCCTAAAAGTCCAACGTTTCGGCGATCCTCAAGTAGAATCTTAAAAACAAATTTACACTCACATAGATTATTTAAACATTTTTTTGCTGGCTATTCTGCAATTATGAATGATTGTGTTTAAGATATTATTTTAGTTTAAGTTTAATTTTTTTGTAGGAATATATGTTCCGGTCAATAAAGGTATCAAAATAGTAAAAGAAAACTATTTATTGTTAACTAACGTTTCGCCCCACTTTGCAGGGCTGCACCCACCTTAACTATGTAATTTCAGTTTCAAAACTTGAATTAAAAAATTTAAATGTTGGATATTATATATATTGTTAAGTAAAATAACAAGGGAAACAAAATTTAAATTTCGTACTAAAATTGACGATTTGAACAATTATATGGACTGCTTAGCAGAAAATCAGTTTTCAATGAAAAATTTCGAATTAAAGTTTTGAAACTGACATTACGTATTTAATATATTACAGAGTACATGTCTGTATATCAGGAATGTTCTTTATAAAATCGATTAACTGGAGGTATCACTAAATAGAAACGATTTGTCAACAGTCCCTGACGAGGCCTTGCTAAGTGGGGCGAAACGTTGGTTAACAATAAATAATTTTCTTTTACTATTTTGATAGCTTTATTGACCGCCAACTGGAATATCTTCTTTCAATCTACTTTATACAGTCATCTATCTTCTTCCTGTATATTTTTTTCGTAATTATTTGCTTTCATTTTTTATTTATATATTTGTTAATATGGTGTGAATGAACTGTATTATCCATAGTACCATTGTTTAAAATTATGAAAGAATGAATATTATGAAATAATATAAAAAGTTGTGACTTTGCGGACCACTTTGTTGGTTAAATTAGTTTAAGTGTGTCTGAAAATTACTGGTTGCTATCCATCAACAAGAGAGGTTAATTAGGAGATAAGTGGTTAATTGGTGAGACTGCTGTTATATTTATTGCCGTAGGTGGTTCGAGTCCCGGGACATAAATAATTTTCCAATCATTGGGGGCCTTTGCCGAGTGCATATCCAATGAAGCTGTACTCCTATGCACTCTGCCTCAGAGATGAGCGGCCAAGGCAGCCTCTTCCGTTAGCCTTCGGTCCTCAAGGCTCTAATAATATCCAGTGGAACATGACAAGCCCAGCTCCCTCTTTATATATTTTAAATTTCAAATTATAATGGTTTGGAATATTTTATATTTATTTTCATATATTGGGTTGTAAAATAAGTTCGCAGTGTTTTTTTAATATTTCAGTTTAATCCTCTCTGTGTAGGAAAGGTAATAAAATTACTTGGTCATTAATGTTTACATATTCATTATTATTAACATATTAAACATTATTATTAACATATTAAAAGGATTTTTTTTTCTTTTTCATAACCCCTATTTCTGAATTTCTTTTTCTTATTGAAGTTTTTAGTATGAATATATATTCTAGTCCTGCACTGTTTCTTTTTCTGTAACGGCCTACATATTAAGGAGTTTTTGACTTGTATTTTTGTTGTAGTGGGCGTTCTTCGAATTTTATAATGTGCTAGGCCACACATTAGTTTAGAAATTTAAACTAAACTTAAAAAAAAAAAATATTCCCTAAATTTGTGTGCTGGCACGTCGTTTCTGAGTTTTTATCAGGTTCGTTGCCAACGAAGTAAGGCACCTGCGCTGGTGTAAGGGTCCTGAACAGTGGATTTCTTTGGTGCTGTAGAGAGTCGAAAAACTTTATATGCCTGCGTTGGATGAACACAGTGGGTAGGTTGAAGAGCTCGTGTAGGTGATCTGTCTTCATCTTCTTCAGCGATGTTGGCCGCACAATCTTCCGTAACACTGTATCCTGGAAGCGTTGTAGATGGCGCTGTGTCCCTTCTCTGAGATGGGTGAAGAGTGGAGCACCATATAGAAGTGCTGGTCTCAAAATGCTTTTATAAATTTTGAGTTTGTGCCTTACTGAGAGTACTGGTAATGATAAAAGGACTCATTTGGTCTTCATGTAGCAATGACCTGACACTGTCATGTGGCGATCCCATTTAATGCCCAGATAAATTATAGATTTTGAAGGCTTTAGTACGGAGTTTGCCACTTGGAGCGTGGGAGGTAGTCTGGTTTTCTTCCCTTTCTGTAGTGCGAACACCACGCAATCGGGTTTAACTGAATGTTGAGATGGTGTAGTTTTTTCACTATCTCCTGGCATGTTTTCTCCGCCCGCTTGAGGGCATGCATGCAGCAATGCTATTGTGGCAATGGTGTAGTTATGCCCCACGACGTCCGCAGTGTATATGGAGGATTAGTTAAGGTGCTTTTATGCATCAGTTTCAGGCATGATCAATTCAATGAGCATAAGATCCAGAAGATATATTTAATAGAGATAAGAAGAAGAATTTAATTTTATATTGACATACCGAGTTCAATAAAAATCATTTGAGCTGTTTTTGAGAAAATCGAAAATATAAAATGGCACTTTGGGTTATCCTATTGTATGGATTAATTCTATATTATGGAAAAAATTACAGTAACACTTCAGGTATGTAAAAAAAAAAAAAAAAAAATATCTGCAATTACTACAAAGGATCAGGGTTCAGTACTTTGTAACGAAGTATCGTTGAAACCATTTTAAAATTTAACAGTAGAGGAAAAAAATTGAAAGAAGATATTCCATTTGGCGGTCAATAAAGGAATCAAAATAGTATCAAAGAAAACTATTTAGTGTTTACCAACGTTTCGCCCAACTTTGCAAGGCTTCGTCAGGGCTAATCAGATTAAAATTGAGATGTCAACGCTGTTTCTTTTAAGTGATACCTCCAGTTAGTCGATTTTATAAAAAACATTGCTGACATACAGACATGTACCTAAATATGTAATGTCAGTTTCAAAACTTGGATTCGAAATTTTTCATTGAAAACTGATTTTCTGCTAAGCAGTCCATATAATTTTTCAAATCGTCGATTTTAGCATGAAATTGAAATTTGTTTCCCTTGTTATTTTCACATAAAAATATATGGATATATTCCGACAGTTAAAACATTTTTAACTCAAGTTTTGAAACTGAAATTACATATTTAAGGTGGGAGCAGCCCTGAAGAAGCCCTGCAAAGTGGAACGAAACGTTAGTTAACAATAAATAGTTATCTTTTATTATTTTGATACCGTGTTTGACCGCCACCTATCTTCCCACAGAAGATACAGTTACAGTAACTCTCCAGGTAGGAAAAAAAAATATCTGCAACCACTGCAAAGGATCAGGGTTCAGTACATTGTAAGGAAATATCGTTGAAACCATTTTAAAATTGATATTAGCAACAGTAGAGGAAAAAAAAAAAGAAAACTAAAGATCTGGAAAAATTTGATACTTT
>NW_027105350.1:3536-9104 GCF_000696795.3 Halyomorpha halys
TATCGTTGAAACCATTTTAAAATTGATATTAGCAACAGTAGAGGAAAAAAAAAAAGAAAACTAAAGATCTGGAAAAATTTGATACTTTCCAAAAGGTACTTCTGAAACACTGACTCAATTCACATAGAAAATTTTAAATTCTAGCTCAATTATTATAATGTGGATATAAAGTGCCCCTCACCCTCTTCCGATGGCCTTCAATACAGCGCGATGGAGATGAAACGAGGGGCGTTGAAGGTCAATGTATCGAAAATGCCATCGTTAGTAAACTATTGGATCACCGCCTCTGTGAAGTTGGCCTACCATCCTCTAAATTTTTGAAAATGTTTTAAAGTTTTGGGAGCCCCTAAGAGTTCTAGAGTTCTCAATAATTACAGAAATATGATATATATAAATAATTGACCGCATTATTTCAGATTATGAAAAGGATGGTCAGGGGTGCGGTCAAAGGAAAAGAAAAATAGTTAACAACTATTTATTTGCCGACGTTTCGCTCCACTTTGTAGAGCTTCATCAGGGCTGTCCCAGTTGAGAGCTTTCGAAACTTATTTACATCTCAAATCATGAAGAAGATGGTCACAGTTGTGGTCAAGGGAAAAAAAAAATAGTTGTAAACTATTTTATCTATCTTCTTCATAACTTACTGAAATAGTTCTATTGTTTAAAACATTTTTGTGCACTTTGACACCATATAACTTTTTTGCTATCAACATTAGGGATTTTTTCAATAAAGATAATTTTTAGTACTATCAGGGTGGGCTATATATATTAGGCGAAATATCTCGATCATTAACCAACAGTTTTGTTTAGAGTTTTTATCTCTAAACAAAACTGTTTAGATGGTTAATGATCGAGATATTTCGACCAAAAAATATTTTTGTCCCGAAAATTAAAAGAAACATTTGCGATTTGTTTTTAGTATGTTTAATTTAAATAATCTCAAAATTGCTCAAAACTTGACTGTCCCTTGTATCTTTGATTGATATTATTCATGTTTTGAACAATGGATTTATTTCTGTAAATAACTTAGGACTCTAGAACTGTACCAAATGTTTACAAAAAAAAAAAAATAAAAAATCAAAAAACATAGATGGCAGGGGGCCAACTTTACAAAAGTCAGATCAATTATAAAATAATGTCTTGCTTAAGTATGAAGTTAAAAATAAGTGCAAGGAATAAAGTCATTATAATGGATACATCCTACTTTATATTAACAACCCCAATCCAAGTAACGTTGCCATTTTTATTACTGCTATTTATAGGAGATGATCGCCCATCATTTAATGCTTTAATGTCTTCAGCACGTTCTTATGATTTATTAGGCCGCACCATCTTGAATTCCTGGAAACGCGTTCCTCCTGGTATCCTTCATGTCATGTCACAAATTCCTCGATTCCCCTCATGTAACGGACTGTTATTGAAGAGTTGTAAAAGTTGTCCAAGAGATAAGATGTACATGGTATGTTATACAATTCTAAATCTCCCGGCAGATAAATAAAATACCCAATAAGATATGTTATTTATATCAGATGGGAGACATAGACTTCGATGATATACCAAGAACAACTTATAGTGGGTGCGATGTGGCTCAGTGGTAAGGGACTATACTATTAACTCCAAGGACCCATTTTCGAATCCGGCTGTGACAGATAGATTTTTAGTACGTTACTGTAACTGTGAGTCAAGCCTGCTGGTTCGGGAGCCCTCCAAGATCCACCCAACCTTATGAAGTGGGTGTATTGGAGACAATTCTGGCTGTTGAGGATAATTCTGGCCTCGAAATCACCTCCTTGCACAACCATTCGTCTAGTAACAGTACTTCACTACAAAGTCCTGCACCTCTGACCCGTCATGGGTTGTAGCAGTACAGATTTCTTTTTGCTACCCAGATCCAGTAACTATAGACCAATTGTTAACTTGAAACAAATCGATTTCACAATCTAATCTCGCTGACGATTTTTTGAAAAAAAAAATATATCTCTATACCCATAAGACGCACATATGTCAAAATAAAGGAAATTTACCTTACTATAAAGTAGTTTAAGACGCTTATCTTCGTAGGGGTAGTAGTTTTTATGATATTCACTTATGAATATAAATTTGGCAAATGAAAATTAGTCCGAACAACTATAAATCAATTTATTTTAGCAAATTTCATGAAAACTACTACTCCTACGAAAATAAACATCATAAACTACTTCATACCCCATTAAACTAGCTTTAATTTGAGTGCTCATAGACATCTTTAAGTCAAATGGTTTTTGAGATAGACATGTTTAAAAATAAATTCACTAACTACTGATCTTTCAGTACGTTCCATATAACATTTTTACGAAATGTTGCTTTTTAAAAAGCTATATCTCGAGAACTATTCAACGTAAATAGCTCTATTAGGGATTTTATTTTAGCAAATTTACTCTACTTTAAATGATGCTCTCTTAGATTTTCTATTTTTGTCGGTTGCTGTAAAGATGTAGAGCTCCGAATGAAAAAAATAATGTTTTTTTTTTTAAGGTTTTAAAACAGCCGCCATTTGTATTCCCCCTACCTATACTTGGCAGACTCATCTATTTTTACTAGTAATTATACATAGTTTTCATTAAAGTAATCAACAATTGGAGTGAAATAATTGCCTTTTTTCTCCTCTTGGGCTCTTGTACTATTACTAATATAACGCGGGTAAGGAATAATATTATGTATGAAAGAAAAAAAGAGGATAAAACTTAATGACGGACCTGCTTGGAAGAGTTGGAGAATCCAAGTGAAATGGCGCGTACGGCTGCATTTTAAATAGATTAGAAAAGATGACGAAATCACCGTAAGGTCATATATGTTTCAATGGTTGCTATGACAATAATCGGATTTTACTTTCTATTACATTTTTATGAAACCTATTATCACCCTTTATAGCAATGGAATAGTTGTTTTCAAACAACTGGTTTAAACTATAACAAGATTGTTATAATCACAATTTAATAATATAGAATGCATGAATAATACAACGGTGCCTGCTGAACGAATTGATATTGAGAGAAAATTATCTTAGTACTCTCATAGTAATGGAAACTCTGTCCATTTCATCTGCATAGAAGAGAGCAACAAGATGAAGACTCATGCTGAGAGTTGTTCATTTAAAATTCCTTTAGTCCGCTGTATTAGAAGGCCCTTGAGTTGTTGTATAAAAGACGAGATATAAAAAACATAAGGCCCCTTTGGCCATACCGCAAGTCGGGGCACGAATTAAATTTTTATTACAGCTTCTGGGGTAGTTTGCGTTGGCTATGTTCCCTATTCGATATTATTCCAGAACACCATCCCATATCCCTGCATATCATCCCATATCCCAGCAACACTGCTTCACGAACCCTTACACTCCAGAGGGCAATAATTGAAACAGGGGCGCTATTATGAATTATTCACGGACTCGGTAATGTGTTCTCTTTCTGATTCAATTTCGGTTTTCTTCAATATTTTATGCAAAGGTTTCAACAATGGAATTTAAAAAACGTTTTAGGCAGTTCTTTCTTATTTACATCTTGTGTGTCGCTCGTAATTCTGACTCGTTCCGAACAACCTTTTAAAGCCAAAACCTTAATTTATCCTCCATCCTTAATTTCTAATTGATTTTTATTTTTTCAACTTAAGGTTTATTTTCAGCTTTTGATCGAGTCTGGCATCGAGGTCTGCTCTATAAGCTTCGTCAATTCCTTCCCCCAACAAATTTCCTTTTAATCCGCTCTTACCTCTCTGATAGACCCTTTAAAGTGAATCATAAACTAGCCTGCTCATCTCTCTTTTCTCAGTCCGCCGGTGTTCCTCAGGTTAGTATCTTGGGTCCCATTGTTTATACGGTTTATACAGCTGACATCCCAACCGACCCTAACACAGTCCTAACAACTTACGCTGACACATGTATACTGTCTGTAAATAACGACCCTACAAAAGGATCACAAACTCTACAGACACACATAACATCCATTGAAGAATGGTGCCAAAACTGGAGAATCAAAATAAATCCTGACAAATCCCACCAGATCACTTTTACTCTCCTCTCCGTCGTAAACCTCTACCCTCCTGTTCTACAGTATCCTTTTTAAATACTCCACTAACGCCTGTTGAACAGATACGATACTTAGGACTCCATCTTGACAAGAAACTTACTTGGAATCCACATACAAGACTGAAACGACAAGAAACTGCTCGTAGATTTCGATTGCTACAACACCTTAACAAACGCTCTAAACTTCCCATTCACTTCAAAAAGTTATTACACACTATGATAATGATACCAATTTGGACATATGGAATTGAGCTCTGGGGCTCCACCAAACCGTCAAATTCCTTCCACATCCAATCCAAAATCCTACGTAAAATCCTTGATGCTCCTTATTACGTTACAAATAAATTCATCCACAAAGACCTTAACATCCCATTAGTTGCTGATTTGGCCCGAAACTGATATACGTATTTTCATTCCAAACTCCTAACACATCCTAAACCATTAGTTCTTAATCCTTAACAATCCCTGATAATCGTCTGAGACGTCTGAAGACAAGATGGCTACGGGACCTTCTAATTTAAATTAATACTTGAAGTACCACCAATGGGTGGCTCTTTCCCATGATTTTCAAGTGTAAATGAACATTCCACATATTTACTTATTGTATTTATTATTTTGTACAGTTGTAAATTACATTAAATAAATAAATAAGATAGTGAAATAGTGGATAAAAATAGGTTAATTGACAAAGATATATTTTGACAAACGTCGAATAGGCTGCAAAATTATAATGACATTGTTATAGCGGTGTATTATAATAGAGATATCCTTGAGAATGGTCGAAATGGCCGAAACGTTGAATTTATAAGAGAATAAATAGGGTGAGACTATGTAGATATATCTTATTATAATTGATAAAATTAAATTAAAATTGACAGAGTTTGGCAAAAATCAGTTGCGATAAAAATATAGCTAAATTAAAAAAAAATATCATAGATATCATATTTATTTATAAATGATGGATATTGGTTGTTTTTATGTTTCGTTTCCTGGACACACTACTCTCCGGTGTCTTAGCGCTTAAGCCTTAGATGGAAAGGGAGATGATAAAAATAATATTGATGATTGCTTCTATTTTGTTCCTTCTATGAAGAAAATTTCTGATTCATGAGATTTTAGGATCTATGAAGCACCTGACCACTTAGTGTCTAGCTATTATCCCCAATTACATTTCAAAAGGTTATTTTTTATTGTTAATGGAAAAATTGGAAATGTTCGTGAAATTGGAAAATGTTCAATAAATGAACTTACAAGGTTCGCAATAAAGAAGATGAAGGGTTATTTAACCATGAGCTTCAATGAAGATAAACGCATTTCCCCCAGCTCATTTTAGAAGCGAATTCGTCATGGTTCCGTCCCACGCTAAAAATCACAAATTGCTGTATTTGGCTATTTCCTCTCTTTTAAGGAGTATTGAAGAAATCTCTTGTACAATGCAAGTGTAAAATTTCTTCAAATAATACCAATTTTTTTATATAGAATAATGTACGATTTATAATTTTTTTTAT
>NW_027105351.1:0-5685 GCF_000696795.3 Halyomorpha halys
AAAATAAATAAAAAAAAAAAGAAAATAAAAAACTCTCTTAAAATATATACAAACAAAATAATAGACAAGATGAACATAATCAAACTATCTGTATGAAAAATAAATAAATAAAATAATATATACAATATTTACACAATCGACTTGAGGATCCCTGAGCTCACTCTATCCCCCACGTGTGAGGGGTAGAGCAGAGCAGAGCTCAAGAGATCCCAGCGCATCCCTCTCGCCGCATCACTGGTAATGAGCCAGTGGAGGCTGAGCAAGTGCACTAAAGCCGCAAGCACTCAACTTGAGTGGAGAATCTGACCATTGCCAGAACTCCAATTGTAGTAAAATTTAATATTATAAATAAATAAGAAGAAATAAATAAAATTATTTTTCTATTTTTGCAAAATAAATATCATTATTGATAAAATTTTAATACATTATTTCATTTCTAGAAGATTCACTTCTGTTGGCCTGTCTTACGACTGCTTTTTTTTTTTTTTTTTTTTTTTTTTTTTTTTTTTTTTTTTTTTTTTTTTACCACTTACCTAATGATGTTTAGGCAGAAAATCATTGTTTACACTTTTGAACTGTGTCAATGAAGCAGGATAATCTGTTTCCAATTTTATATCCTCATAGAAAACTCAATTACTGGAAATAGAGTCGCACTAAATTCGATGATATGAAATATTCAATTTATCGAAAAGTCACTGACTCTTAAGTAATACCAGTCTCATTTTTTACTATTTATATTGTGAAATAATCTGAATTTTTCGTTTGTTTTGAGGTTTAAATTATCTTTTTCAAGGCCTCTGACGGTATCTGCTTTAGCAACAGAATCTGAAAATTCAAACAAGAACAAAAAAACACGTAAATTAAATATTTTTCTCCAATTTTATTTCTCCTAAGATATGTTATCTAAAAATTACGGATCCTAACATAGCACTACATAATTTTCTTCTGTCCATTGAATGCATGTGTTGACATTTAGCACATTTAGGTTTAATCATTTGTGTATTTTCTGTCACATTTTCTTCTTCCTCATTAGTCTAATATTAATTTCATCTACAATGAAATCTTCAGTTTTTTTTTTTTTTAATGTTGGTTCAGATTAGGGAGAGTCCACTCTATATCCAAATTAAAAATTAGTATCTTCTTTAAATCTGAAACCATAATTCAAACTCATTTCCCTGAGATATTTTCAGATACGCCAGTGTGGTATTGGGCCGACGATACATGAGGCACTGATGTTAACCAATGTAGATTCCATTTCGTAGTGGATATCCTATTGACAGTGCCGGCACCGATTCGAACCAATTACCTCACTCAAGAAGCCATCAGCCGCTACTCCCCGCCATTAATGACAATAGCTGGTACGGCCCAAGTAGAACATTATAGCCGATTAACCAGATTGAAACAGGAGCCGATCTAGCGAGATAGGACCACTGTTGGCTAATAGTCACGCCCCTCCGCTACGGCTCAATTAACTTCATTATGTCTCGCTAGTCTCTAAGCCTCCACTACAGGGTTCAATCTGTCCAAGGTTAGGGCTCCTCGATTGAGAATTTAGCCTAGTTTCTATACAACTGTCGTTGCAAAATGGTGGTTCGCTGACAATAAGGGATAATACTACCTGGGGATGGGTCGGTAGCACCTTTATGTGAGGATTTATCGTTAGAACTATATTATTAATTATTTTTATTATGTAAAGGTATGTGAACTTTAAGATGGTCAGAGCTAGGATTATAAAAAAAATAATTTTAATTTGTTTTATTAGCCAACGTTTTGACTCACAATGCAGATCTCGTCATGGCTAAAATAGAAAGATATAAAATATAAGAAGCTAATATTAAAGTATGAACATGATTTGTAAATAAAACAGGTATAAAAAGGTGGAGGTATAAAGGTATAAAAGTATCTATAATCTATATTAATCTAACTAACATAAAACAATTAAAATTGTTATGTAGTTAAAGATGATGAAGTTTGATGTATTTAACTAACATAGTAATGAGTAATCATCAGATAAAATATATAGATATTACCGAACTCGTCTATGAATTATCAAGAAGATAAATTAACTGATATAATAATCATTGAAAATGAACTGATGAATTCATAATTTTGAGTGGGGATGGGCTACATACCGCTTAATTGCCGGTTTAGTGGTCCACGGACCTCTATGGGTTGGGAACCACTAAGTAGTGTACAATGAACAACACAGATATGTTGTGATCGGGTTCATTTGGTGAAACAAGTCTCGACCTAGTAAGATGAAATACGAACTCAGCGCTTCAACAAGTTTTTATTGGAAAACTTCTGTTACAATGTTTACTATAATATTCTAAGAATGTTATAATGTTTTAAATGCATCAGTGTTGTTCAGAATCTTTGGTTTTAATAAATAATTCATAACTAAGAATCTTTGCATTAAATATTTATAGTTCGAAATAGTCAATGTATTTTCAGTAGTTTTATCAAAACATCCGGGACTAGAGTTCAGTTTCAACGTATTACAATTCCTGTTAAACTTTTGCACTGATGCTAAATAATAAAACGATACTCATGACTGATGTTTATTCAGCATTGGATAACACGTGTCAGTAGTTATTTTATTGGATATTCTTCCAGGAATATAAATCGTTCGTTTGATAAATAGAAACCCGCACTATAGATCAGTTTTCAGCATATTACTATTGCTGGTCAACTTTTGCACTGGTGCTAAATTAAAGAAGATACTACTAATTGTCATTTATTCAACGGTGAATAATACGTATCTATAGTTCTTCGACAACATGAACAGTTATTGTTTAGTATAATTACTGTATATTCTTCGAGGAATATAAATTGTTTGTTTAATAAATAGAAACACGCACTACTGATCAGTTTTCAGCATATTACAATTGCTGGTCAACTTTTGCACTGGTGCTAAATCAAAGAAGATACTCATGATTTATGTATATTCAGCATTGGATAACACGCGTCAGTAGTTCTCCAACATGGAGTGTATTGTTTGGTTTAATTATTGTATATTCTTCGAGGAATATAAATCGTTTGTTTAATAAATATAAACACGCACTATAGATCAGTTTTCAGCATATAGCAATTGCTGTTTAACTTTTGCACTGGTGCTAAATCAAAGAAGATACTCATGATTTATGTATATTCAGCATTGGATAACACGCGTCAGTAGTTCTTCAACATGGAGTGTATTGTTTGGTATAATTATTGTATATTCTTCGAGGAATATAAATTGTTTGTTTAATAAATAGAAACACGCACTATATATCAGTTTTCAGCATATTACAATTGCTGGTCAACTTTTGCACTGGTCCTAAATCAAAGAAAATACTCTTGATTTATGTTTATTCAGCATTGGATAACACGCGTCAGTAGTTTTTCAACATGGAGTCTTATTGTTTGGTATAATTATTGTATATTCGTCGAATAATTTAAATCGTTTGTTTGATAATTAGAAACACGCACTGGTGCAAAATTAAAGAAGATACTTCTAATTGACGTTTGTTCTTCGTTGAATAATACGTATCTATAGTTCTTCAACAACATGAACAGTTATACTTCGACAGTATCATGGTATTTTCTTTGAGGAATATATATCGTTCGTTTTATAAATATAAACCCGCACTATAGATCAGTTTTCAGCATATTACAATTGGTGTTTAACTTTTACTTTGGTGCTAAATCAAAGAAGATATTTAACATAAACGTTTATAACCATTTGATAACTCCTATCAGTAGTTACCAACAATATCTACATTGTGAACAAGTTACTGTTCATCACAATGATTGTGTTTTTTTTTACAAAATATGTCTATAATATTTTTAAGAGCATTCAGCTCTTCGTATTAGTAGTCAGTGAACTTCTGAATTGGAGTATTATTTGGTATACAACTATTATAAAGATATTTTGGTAAAATATTCTCTTTTTTTTTAGAGCTGCCTATGTAACTTACTTCAAAGCTTAATCACTTTTGGCAGGACATATTACTTCTACTTTAATTGTATTAATCATTTTACAAAATTTCCTCTATTTTTAGATTGGATTGTATTAAATGGCATCTTTAATCTAAAATACTCGCCGCACATAATAACAATATTTTTTATTTAAATCAGGTTTACGACTACTTTTGACTGTAATTTTACTAACAATTGCTCCCGTGTTCTTCTGTTACTTTATTAGAATATTTCTTTGACAATTTTAGTTTTAATCTTGTTATGAATTTACTTATGATATGATAAATCATGTTTTGGGAAGTATTTCGGGTTCATTTGTAGCAGTATGATAAAAACCATAATAACATAATTGGTGAATTGTTTTCCTATATTTTATATACGCTTTAGATGTATGATACAGTGTGTACTCTTGAATAACAATATCGTATACTCTTAAGTATAAGATACCATATTTCCTTCCAGGATGTTCTCTAGACTATGGTTTCGTGGTGTCAGTGGTTTGCAGAGGATTATATCCAGGAAGGCGTAAACAGCCTAGCTTTTCGTAGTTTTTGGTTTTAACAGAAGCTGTTATAGGTTACTTGTAAACTTTTAAATTAATAAATTTTAAATATCATATTTCAGCTAATTGTTCACATTATTTTTGTAAAAATTAGTATAAATGAAATCTATTGTCCGTTTGCAAAGTTATTGTTCAGAAAAAGAAAATAAAGAAACGATAACATTATACTGCTTTTTTTTTTTTTAAATTAAAAAAAGAAAAATAAGTCACAAGAACTTTTTTTTTTCTTATGAACACAATGCCAATTAATGAATATCAGTATTAGAAATTCATTTGAATATCAGTTTTAGTAAGAAGTTGGTATAAATAAATGATAAAACCATAGATTTTGATGACAATATCAATCTCAAAAATTTTATACCTCCCACCACTGAACATAGTCAAAACCTAATCCAGAATTGAAGATAACACAATCCTCACTTTAACGCCTCGGTCTCAAGTGTCTTAACAATACCTTAATCAAAACAAAGAACACAAAATATATAACCTATAACGGAAGATTATTGATTGACCGTGTGTAAAGATGAAAGGAATATGGTCCGGGTGCGGTCAAAAAAGAACAAAAAAATAGTAATGGAAGATTATTGATTGACCGTGTGTAAAGATGAAAGGAATATGGTCCGGGTGCGGTCAAAAAAAAAAAAAAAACTCAAATAGTAGAATAGTATATTTCTATAGTATATTTATAGTAAAATAGTATATTTCTACTATTTGAGTTTTTTTTTTTGACCGCACCCGGACCATATTCCTTTAACCTATAACCATTTTAACTACAGCTATAAGGTATAAATCAATATATAAAATTTTATTCCTGGTTATTCTAATTAATTATTAACTATTTTATTCTTATTATACCATTTCATCGTTGTTAATTTTATTCTATTATATAAATTTTTATTTTTTAACTAATATTATTATCAGACGAGGATTTTATATTTTCTATACAATATTTCACCATTTACGGAATTTGTCTATACAATAAGTATGTATATTAATAATAAAGACAGAATTATTATAAGCATAATAATAATTAATATTATTACTCACATAGGACTCCTTTTCTAATTTCAACACTAACGCCTGTTGAACAGATTCGATACTTAGGACTCCATCTTGACAAGAGACTTACTTGGAATCCACACACAAGACTGAAACGACAAGAA
>NW_027105352.1:0-1208 GCF_000696795.3 Halyomorpha halys
GGGGTAATAACTCTTGAAATGGAAGCTGAGGTTCTGGTGCCTGCACTGTGTGCAACCTAGGGATGCGACATTGACGTCGATGCCAATGTCGCATCGATAAAGTTCGTTTCAATTTTTCATTTTTTTAATTGCAAAAGCATCAATAAAAAGTACTTGCACCTTGAAGTACCTTCAAGCTAACAAAGGGATAATGATAAATTAAAATGGCAACCCACAACCAATGAACCAATCATAGCGCTTCTTCAACCAATGTTGTTATAATTCCAGAACCTTCCATGAGGGTATAAACTTTAACATTAAACGAAAGCGGGTACTCAAGTTTCTGTGTATTTGTTTTGTTTTAAATAATTAAGATGCCTTCCAAAAGTACTGTTTGGAAATATTTTTCCAAAACAACTGACAAACTAGAATATTAGAAAGAATTCTAATTAGAAGAATTACGGTTAAAGTTGCAATGAATTATATGTCAGAAATGGCAACATCTGTCCCATCATAAATCGTTTTTCCCCTAACTGGTGGGATAGTTAGTCGAAAAAGAAGTTGACTTAAATTGTTCTTATTAATTTTTGATATTAAACTTCATTGAACCAAATTCAAAGAATTTTTAGGACTGTCCGTAGTTCAGATGATTAGGCCTGGGTCTATCGGACTGAGATCTGCGGGCGGCGCCGGTCAGAATTCGGCCTGGGGCGTTGACTTTTTTCATCAAGTGGCGGGCCCACAAAATGAAAAACTTGACCCCCCCCCACCATGGTTAGAATAGGTTGGTCACATGTAGATAACTAGGCAAAAACCACCTTTGCTGTGGATTGTCTTGGAGTGCCTGAGTTTTTAAATTATGTTACTGAAATCGATTTTCGAAAACACAGATGAATTTTAGAGGATATTACGTAAACATCGATACTTTAATATTGAATATTGATATTTTAAAACATCGATGTTTTGTTGTCGATGTCGCTTCCTTAGTGTAACAACTTTCAATTAATTTTCGTAAATCTCATGAAAACTACTACTCCTACGAAGATAAACGTCATTAACTACTTAATAGTACATTAAACTAGCTTTAATTTGAGTTTCAATAAACATTTTTATGTCGAATGGTTTTTGAGATATAGATATTTCAAAATAATTTCTCTAACCACTAATCTTTCAGTACATTTTTATGAAATGTTGATTTTTTTAAAGATATATCTCGAGAACTATTGATT
>NW_027105352.1:5243-5573 GCF_000696795.3 Halyomorpha halys
TTTAGTTTTAAAGACAATTAAGCAAAGGACCGAGTTTTTTATATTCCGGGCAATTTTAATACAAATTTGAATATTCTATTTATTTTTTTGTGTAATGAAATATTTTTTTTTTTAATAATTTATTTATTGATATTTACAACTGTATACAACAAGTAAATTTGCTGTAGGTGACATAGTGAAATGATAAAAACATGTGGAGAATCTACCCACTGATAGAACTCCAATAAGATTTCTAGAGGAGAAGATCTCGAGGCCATCTTCCTTTCAGACGCCTAGGAGGATTATTAGATAATGAAGGAGAAGCCAGGTTAGAAACAAGTGGATTTGGGT
>NW_027105353.1:0-4433 GCF_000696795.3 Halyomorpha halys
CATTGGCATAAAATAAATAAATATGGTTTTGTTTATTTATGTTGTTCTTTGCTGACCGCACCCCCCGACAAACTTCTTCAAGAAAGAACTATTCAAATGTTATGCTTTAAAAAAGTAAAAATACTTTCATCTAAGTAACAATAATAAATATCTCAAAGATTATGAAAAAAAATTTAAAAAAGTCACAACATCAATGAAATGAAAGAGTGGTAAAACAGAATATAAAAATGTGTTGGTAATGTAAAGACCTTTATTATTGTTCTTTAACATTTTATAGATTTTAAATAATAGTTAAATTGAAGGAAAGGAAGTTCTATTTTTTTTTTGGTTTTTTTTTAATAGCTTTCTGTAGTATAAATATAATAGTTAAATTTTAGAGTAACTTAAAAATAAATAAATGTGTTTTGGGTCAATTTCCTCACTTAATATGCAAGGAATTATATCATAATTATTGGGCTCCAATGAGACTTTGGCATAAGTTTTGGGCAAATCAAAACAAAAAAATCAGAATTATGTTTATAAAGACAGTATAAAAACCAGAAATATTCAAATCATTTTTAGTCATACTTAAAGAAAAGAAAAAAAAAAAACCTCTTAAATTTAAGAAACAAGTTGTTTTTATTACTAGAACAACTTGTTTGAATAAAAACAATTTTATATGTAGATGCTAAGCCATATACCAATTAGAAGGTGATGGCTCAGGTTGCGACCAAGATAATAATTAAGAAATAGTTTTAACTATTTATTTATAGCCAATGTTTCAAACAACATTGCAAGTCTTCATCAGGACTGCTGTGGAAGAGTACAGGATAAATGGACAAAGGAAATTTCAAGAAAACCTGAAATGTGTGTTGAAACGTTGGCTATCAATAAATAGTTTGAACTTATTTCTTAATTGTTTTCCTGATGCAAGAACTTCCAAAAAAAAAAAAAAAAAAAAAATGTCTCAATTAAAGCTACATATCATTTGTTAATATAATTCAGTCTAATTCATAAATATGAAAACCAAATTTGATAAAATCTCACCTAGCTGACTGAGTCGGAGTGTTTGCAGCAGACCCTTTCTTTCCCTCTAACGCAGCGAGGTGTTGTTCAAGAGCGTCAAGAAGGCTGCTTGGAGCCTAGAACATTATTATTTTATGATAAAATCATTATAACAATAAATTAAAAAATGGAGAATAAATTTAATGAAAAACATAAATGTAATTTTTTTTTTAAATATTCAATTGTAATATATTCAAGAATTAGTTTGGGAGAACATAGGCTATGA
Source organism: Halyomorpha halys (assembly GCF_000696795.3). NCBI lineage: Eukaryota > Metazoa > Arthropoda > Insecta > Hemiptera > Pentatomidae > Halyomorpha > Halyomorpha halys. Next base: position 1,271 of record NW_027105353.1, read on the forward strand.
TGTTTTAAAGACAATTTATCGACATTTCATAATATATATTGATGTTATATTCCATATTCAACCCTAAATAAAATAAAATGAAAATAGTTAAATGAAATTTATTTCCATCAGTTTATGCATTAATTCCGCATCATCAATTAATGTGTTTAATCATCAATCAATTAATCATTAATTATGCATTACCTTTGCATTAATTCCCTACTATTGATCTTTTTTCCAGTAATCAAGAGCCATGGTTTTAGAAAAACAAGAAGTCAAAAATAAAGGTAATTGTATGGAGAGGTAACGAATACAAATTTTAATTCTTAAAATTCTTACAACTTTAATAAAAGCGATTGAAAAATTAAGATGGTTTCAAAACTCCGATGGTGGCAATCAGTTGGCAAATCAAGGCCATGAATAGTTAGGTTTTAAAGATTTGAACATGAATATCAAAACCCAGTTTAGGATATTAGGATATTTATGGAATGTATGTACCAAACGCTGTGTTTGGAAACCCTAAAATTTATTATTATTCTAGTGATAGCTTCTCAGGTTTCCATGAGATACTTATCAAATAATAAGGTTTTAATGTTTCTATGAATAATAAAGATAAAGGTAAAATATTCTTTTATATGTCTAACCCTAAAACATTATTAAATCGGAATAGTACACAAAACAATTGCATTTGACAGGACCTGCTCTGTTAAACTGATTTTCCAGTCTGCAATTACTTATTACCTCAACTGTTACTTCTACATAGTTGTTATAAAATATGAAACTTCACCAATTCGGTATGAGTGTGTGCTGATATTCATCAAACAAACATGTTCTACAAATATTGCTTTTACTTTCAATAAATCAAGAGAGAAGAATAGATATAGAGCATTCTTCAATGATTATACTAATAATTACTAAATTCATTAAACCATTAAATGAAATTAAGACATTAATTTTACCTTAGTTAAATCTGGAATCTCTCCTTTGTCAATACCGACGTTCTCTGCAACTTTTAAGAACTCACCAACCCTGTCCATCCTTATGAGGAATTTTTTATACAAGTCCAATGCTTGTCGACATTGCTTCTTATTCATTTCAAAAAATTTTTCTAAAAAAAAATCACATAATGCTTATCAGGATTAGCATTACTCAAGCTTAAATTACACAGTATGGATTGTTAATTATAAAATTATAATTACAATACAACTCCACCTAAACCAGCTCTCCCTATAAACTGGCGGTAAAAAGAAAAAAAGTAAATAAAGAACTCATAAAACATTAACCTAAGTTAAACGAAACTAAATAATTGACTTGTAGCTACTATAAAATCTTTAAGATCGCCTGTAAACTTAAATTAAATTATATACCTAAACGGGGAATGGGGTAGTTAGACTTACTAACTCCAAGGACCTGGGTTCGAATCTGGCTGTGGCAGATATATTTAATCTATTACTGTAGCAATGAGTCAAGCCAGTGGGTTTCAGAAGCCCCACTAGGGCACACCCAACCTCTACAAAGTGGCACTCTTAATTAGGGAAAAATCTAGCATTTGAGCGTAATTTTGAAAAAATCACCTCTATTTAAAAAAGTTGGTCAAAAACAATACTTTCTTATAAAGTACTGAACCCCTGACCCTTCCTGGCAGTTGATATTAATATTATTATTATATCTAAAGATTGTTTATTACTATTTTAAATTGTTTAACAAATTTTACTTCATCATATTGTCGCTTAAGCTTTCATACCTAGCACCACTTAAAAAAAATTACCATTTAGAAATATCTCAAAAGAATTCCTGAAATTATAAAATATTATAAGGGTATCCTACAATCCACTGTATAAGTATTGTCATAAGATATTTCTAGAATAATAATAATTCATTTTTTATAAATTTAAATAGCTTGAAAAACATATGTTAGATTTTTTTGGGCTTACTAAGTATCACAGTTTAAGTGAAGATAAACATCATCTGCATATAACGTTTTGTATTGCATCCTAACTTGTACCAAAAAAATTAGTTAAATTAATACTGGAGTGTTTATCTTTATACCCTCAATCATCAACCAGCTCTTCTGTTTAACCCGCAATGTCTTGGTCCCGACCAGGATGGTTAAGTGAGGTTCTATTGTATATAGAAAAATTTAAATTAAATCGGAAGAATGTCAGGCAGCCTTTTTTTTTTTTTTTAACATAAACAAACATATAGACAGTGAGGAATGAAAAGGCCATGGATAAATTTCTAATATGTTTGAATTTTAACTACAACAATAAATCTCAAATGTGAATGTATAAGGTTTTGGTGAAGGACTAAAGCCTTATATGTTGACATTTTGGAAAAGTTGACGTTAACAACATCTAAAAATGGCTAGGCCAGAGAACTATTTAGTGGAGAGATTTGGCAATATGAAATTAAAAACTTATTCCTTCCTAATAATGACTGAATTTCTTAAAATAATCTAACACCGAAATAGTTCTACTGAAGATTGGGAATTATTCACTTAGCCACTTATTTATACAATACTCACTTCAATATAAGACCTACCTAGAAGATTTATAATACTATCATTGTATCCAGCAAATAGTCTAATGAGATCCCTGAATAAGAGCATAAATGCCATGTTAATGACTCCATTGCTAAGGTCTGCAGCAGTACAGTCAAATTCCAACAGTTCATCGAGTTGGGATTGAAGAACTGGCAATGTTTTCAATAATTTTTCTGCGTTCATTGTCCTCAAGACACCATCTTCCTTACTGCAATAACCAATAGGAAAAAAAATAATCTTATTAAGTTAAATATTATCAGAACTCTAAACCTAAATAAATAAGATATAGTTCTTTCTACATAGATATAGTGTAAAAGAGATTGATAAGAGAAAATAAAACATAAATTTTGAATAGATTAAAGTATTTATTATATTGCATAAATTTTAATTCACTTTCAGTCATCATCAGTAGTAAGAAATATAAATTAAGAGATGAACAATCATGCACAAATGAGGGTAACACCTTATCTCAGCAAAGGTGGATAGGGTCAAAATATCGAAAATAAAACAACGTATGGTAATTAAATGTTATTCACAATTGTTCTATACTTTTTTTTTTTTTTTACTTTATTAAGTATATTCACAACTGTAAAAGTATTTTTACAACCAGCGAATGAGATGTAGAGAGAGAGAGAGAGAGAG
>NW_027105354.1:0-1163 GCF_000696795.3 Halyomorpha halys
GAAATGTATAAGATAGTAAAATCTAGTTGGTACAATATTGATTTCATAAAAAAGAAAAGAAAACAAACAAAAAATGGTGAGGTATACTGAATTATTTACTTGGCTGAGTTTTATTGAATTAGAGAAAACATGTGATTTTATACAATTTTTATGTTCGATATCCAACAATGGTTTATAAACATTTAGAACAACTGAATTTAATTCGATAAAAAAAGGTTGAGAAAATGTTTAAATTTTAAAATGTTACGTAAAACCACTAAACGATACTCATAATTTTCAATAAAAATAAATCTAATGTGGGGTGCACATCACGCAGCTGTCATTTACCGGCTTACTTACGTCCCCAAGTTTTGTGTAGATCGGTGAGTTGGTGTTGTCGAAAGGCCAAAATATGAAGAAAATTTTGCATTTTTCTGTGGTTGTGAAAATTCGTATGTTAGAGTTTCTCGAGGTGGGGACAACGAGTAAAAATGTATCCGATTGTAATATAACAGTTTAACAAAAGATAAGCGACATGGGATCTGGAAAGATCAGGATTTTCTCGTTCGATTTGGATGTCTATTTTTCTTCTTTAATAATTCATAAATATCTTTTATTTATCAACTTTTTATCATTGCTAACAATGAGAACTGGCTAAGATTTTTTAAATATACAAAATTAAAGGCTATTTCAATGCGGGTAAGACCCATCTGGTACTGCAGACCACTTAATTGTATATTTATTCAGTCAGTTTAATCAAAATCGTTGGAGGAATTTTCGATAAAATCGAAAATATGTGAAAAACCGTGGTTAAGACCAAGATGGGTCTTACCAGCATTGAAATAGCCTTTAATTTTGTTTATTAAAAAAATTCTTTGCCAGTTCTCATTGTTAGCAATAATAAAAAGTCGATAAATAAAAGATATTTATGAATTATTTAAGAAGAAAAATAGACATCCAAATCGAACGGGAAAATCCTGATCTTTCCAGATCCATGTCGCTTATCTTTTTTTAAACTGTTATATTACAAGCGGAAACATTTTTACTCGTTGTCCCCACCTCGAGAAACCCTAACATACGGCTATATTATGTGGGGACAGTAGATTTCTAATATGGGGATGAAGGGTTATTCCGAGTTTTATTGTCGGAAATAACTTTGACATTGCTGTTATAGAAAAAATAAC
>NW_027105354.1:2843-3173 GCF_000696795.3 Halyomorpha halys
CTAATTTTTTGGAGTGAATGGGAAGTTTAGAGCGTTTGTCAAGTAAGTGTTGTAGCAATCGGAATCTACGAGCAGTTTCTTGTCGTTTCAGTCTTACTTATTACTACTGAAAGTATGACCCGTCACATATACCGAATGATATTCAAGTATATGTGGTTTATTGTTGATAATAATGTTCATACGAATGAGCATTTTTTTTCTATTCTATTCGTACATATTAAAACGTTTTAGTTTAATTGTTCAGATTTTTTTTTTAACCCGGCCTGTATGTTGCGAAATAATTAAAAGTCAAAAGTTATTTGGGCGAAAACCGTTTGGGAACTACTGCAT
>NW_027105355.1:0-5035 GCF_000696795.3 Halyomorpha halys
ACTATAATACTATCGGCATTATAATATAATATGGGCTACTATACTACTATAATACTATCGGCATTATAATATAATATGGGCTACTATACTACTATCAGATTTCATTCTGAAGCAGGGCCCTGGTAGCTGACGCCCAGGTTACACTATTGTTTTTAATTTCAGCTAGATCTGAACCCCATTGAAATAGTTCGACAGAGCTTTGATGTCAAACTTCCAAGATAGCTTCCTTGAATTATGTTTATTATAAATAACTACCTCATTTCTAATTATTAGCTGTAATGGAAGAAATAAAATAAAAATTAGAAAGGAATATGATAATATTTTTCCAGGTTTAAAACTATTTTCTGGAAACAAAAATCGTATGATATACCGTTCGAAAACTATAAATTTTATAAATACAGAATGTCGTAGAAGGTGACTAAAAACTCATGAATAAATGTTTTATAAAGGCTATCATTAAATTTTTCAGTTTGATAAATGTTATTGCGTTTACATGATTTTTATGACAATAGTAAGGTTTTTTTGCAATAGTAAGCTCACCAATGCAATGTTTTTAATATCTTCTTAAATATACTATCGTTATTGTTATTAATATGAAGAGCAATGAATCAATGAACGCATCCTGGAAAAGATTACTAATCATTTGAGAGCGAGGTGGAACATAAACAACTTCATTATGACATCAACCAATCATTATGAATGATTCATTAACCGAGCATTTATTATTATTTTTGTTTACAATTTCTTATAGATTATTTCTTTTTGTTGAAGTTACTAATATTGAGATTTTTTTGCATAAAAAATATGCTAAAAAAATATTTGTATCCCCCTTTTAAGATTGGGAGGGACCTATGGTATTCTCACAAAAAATAAAATATTAAAACGTAATATTTTATCAATTTTTACTTTTACTTACTCATGTATGAAATATCTATAGTAAGGAAAAGCATTGTCATTGTTTAATGTAAGCTAAGTCTTATGCTCATTGAATTAGTCTCATGCGCTTAAATGAGGAATTTTAAAAAATATATTCGTCTAAAGTATCTTTAATTTGGTTTATTAGAGATAATTAACCACTTAATATTTTAGTGATACTGAAAAATTGATAAATGTAAACTATGAAAGAAGATAGAGAAAAAGTATTTTTAAGGTTGGTAATAAAAATATTAGTAATTTAGACTTATTATGTTTAGTTAGAAAGCCAAAGATTTTAGAATAGAAAAATTATAGAATATAAAGTTTAAAAAGTTTGTGAGGAATGAAAAAAAACACATAAATAAAGATCTGTTCTAACACGAGTTCGATTCCCTATCCCCAGTTTTTCCGTTTAGCCAGTCTGAAACTGTTGTCAGGTCAACATAGTTATATAATAATTAATTTTTTAATTCTACTTAACGTATATATGATGATAGGATGACCTTCTTTACACAATCTTTTTTTTAGTATTTTCAGTGTCGATTCTATGGGAGTTCACTATTGAATAAATGGTTATTTTAAAGACCTGAGAGGTGGCAAGGCACTGTTCGTTTGATCGACGTGCTCGCCCAGGGAAGGTGTTCAGACTCAGTACTAGTAGAGAGGTCCCTCTCTTGACAACGCAGACGGCGAGTAAGCGCTACAGTGCTCCCCTGCACACAGTGGATCCCACAACCTACCTTAAAATGCCTTTCAGGCAATCTTTTTTGTATCTTTTTTAGCCCCGATAAAGTCCTGCAGAGTAGGCCGAAATGTTGCCTCACAATAAATAGTTTTTTGTTTTTTTAATCATTTATTTATTGTTATTTACAACTGTATACAAATATATACAACAAGTAAATTTGCTGTAGGTGACATAGTGACATGATACAAACATGTGGAGAATCTACCCATTGATAGAACTCCAATAACATTTCTAGAGGAGAAGATCCCAAAGCCATCATCTTTTCAGACGCCTAGGAGGATTATTAGGTAATGAAGGAGAAGCCAGGTTAGAATCAAGTGGATTTGGGTGGTTGAAAGGTTTTCCGTGGAAGAAATGGTAGCTGGTTTTGACCAAATCGACTACATATGGAACATGGAGGTCATGATGGATGACTTGATTTGTGACAAAGTAAGGAGCGTTAAGGATTTTACGAAGGATTTTGGACTGTAAGGATTTGATTCAGGAGGATTTGATGGTTTAGTGGAGCCCCAAAGCTCAACTCCGTATGTCCAGATAGGCCTTATAATAGCCATGTAGATAAGAAAAAATTAAAATTACTATTTGAGTTTTTTTTTCCGCATCCGAACCATCTTCCTTTTATTTCTGTCATAATTTTGCAAATGAAAAATGTTAAACTTTTGGAATAAGAAATATTATTTACGTTAAAATTGGACTGAAAGATTCATTTGGAAACTTAGTACGGGGAAATATGGTCACTATGAATAATATAATAATATTTGTTCTTAAGCGATTAAGGATTGATTTCAACTCGAAGAAAGATGGTAAGTGAAAGCTGTATGATGTTCGCACCGCACTTTTTAACGATTAAATGAGCTATGAAATAAGGTGTTATCATGGTTTCTGATCTTATACGATGTAATTTTTGAATTATATTATTAATTGAATATAAATAAAACATCATACGGTGCATTGTGTTGATAGATGAATGTTATGCAATATAACAGTTGCTTCTTCAAGTGTAAGGCTATAGCAATTTGAATAAATTATAGCGGCGTCGTGATGCCCAACGCCAAGTATCTCTTCATTAAGTACCCAAGGGTTTTCCCAGTCAGTGTCTCCATTTGACCCAACCTGCGCCAAAACATGTGCAATGTTTTGTAATGGCAGAACTTAGTGTTTTTATCTAATACTAAATATTTTTTAATTAATAAATTTCATAAAAATTAGGTTTCGATGTATTACGTAAAAAAATAATAAATAGAGAAATATTATCTGTGCTATATAATCTAAACTAATTTCTGAGTTGTAAAATCGATATTGGGTTTTTAAGCCAATTTCTAATGTTGCTCAATTTAACTTTTTTTTTTTTTTTTAAAGACTCCTACTCTTTGATTACTCTACAATGTGCCTAAGTTTCTTTGATTTTGTTGTTTTTTCTCCTATTAAATTTTTTTTATATTAAAATTGAAAATTAGCTAATACATTAAAGCTACAACATTAATTAAAAAATTTTTTTTTAGAAATTTTCAAACATGCTAGGTTTCCATGGAAACCCGTTAACTTTTTATTAGGTGTAAATTTGAAAACTATGCAAGTTAATGGAGAATTGCCGATCCCAGCCACACTGAAGGCATTTATGAGACTGCCATCCACCCTGTCATCCAGCCATCCTCGCAGTTCTTGCTCTTTGTCCATTATATATTATTCTATTCTTCTCTTTTTTTATGTGAAATCAATAGTTTTAAAAAGTGATATTGAACGATTAATTTCGTAATTTACATCTCTCGTAACAATGTAAATGCTAAACGAACAAAAAATCGTTTAACTGAAGTGAAACTTCGAGTCATTCGATTTTATTGAAAACGTTGTCTTAACTATGTATTTTCAGTTTCGTACGACTCATTTGAGACCTAAGCTGTTTCCACGCGCGCACACACATACACACTCACTCCGTGTAGCAGATTGAGTCCATCACTGTTACGGTGAGTAGGCACGAAATTCGTTCCCATTGCATAAAATACATAAGAGTTTTGCATAAAATACCTAGGAGTCATGATTGATGCACGTATCCGTTTTAATGTTCACGCTGAGTATATTAGCGCCAAATCTGCTAAAGTAGCATCCTTTTTGTCACGCCTTAAGCCAAACGTCGGAGGTCCCAGAGAAAGTAGCCGAGGGCTTCTTGCTACTGTTGTCCCCTCCATTATGGTACATGAAGCCCCGATTTGGAAAGAAGTGTGATCATATCATACAGGAGACAGATGGTTTCAGTTTACCGCAGAGTTTGTTTAAGGACAGTTAGCGCGTTTCTAACTGTTTCCTACGAAGCGGTGTGCGTGATAGCCCGAATGCCGCCTGTGGAACTCCTTGTTGAAGAAAGAAGCAGGCACGACGACGCTTACACGTTTCCAGAGAAGAAGAGCGAAAAATAACCATCGACCAGTGGCAGCAGCGCTGGGAGGCTGCAGATTCCGGGAGGTGGACTCGCAGGTTATACCCGATGTTGGCACGTGGTGTGGTTGCCAGCATGGTGAGGTGGATTTTTACATAACCCAAATGTTGACCGGATATGGATGCTTTAGAGCCTACCAGTACCGCTTCAAACTGGACAACACCGCAGAATGCCCTGGATGTCAGACTGTCGAGGAAACCGCGGAGCACGTATTTTTCATTTGCATTCGCTTTGCAGCAGAAAGGAGTGAATTGGAGAGAGTGTGTGGAGGACACATCACACCAGAAAACGTGGTGAGCTACATGCTCCTCTCAGTGAAGAGATTCATCACAGCCGTCCTCAAGAGGTCGAGAGGGAAAGAGAGGGCTAGAAGACGTTAGTAGCATGGAAACGTAAAAACCATGCGAAGAAAGCGAAGCCTAATGCCTAGCGGCGGTCCCGTGGAGAGGAATGAACAGGTGTAGGGCGGTGGTTTTAGTGGGTAAAATCCCACACAAGGATAGGTACGGGCCTATCTGTGTCTTTTGAAGATTTGCACCGACCCTCATAAAAAAACAAACACACTGGGGACATTAGGTTATTTTGACTCAAGTGACCTCGAAACGTTAATTTCCGGTGAATACTCGGTGTTTCCTCATACTTTCCCTATATAGGTAAGTGAAAGTAAAAATTAATTTAAATAATAAACACCTTCGAATTCCTCTCGTATTCAATCCTTACAATCCAAAATCCTTCTTAAAATCCTCAATGCTCTTTACGTTGTCATAAATAAAATGATACATAAAGACCTTAATGTTCCCTATGTAACCGATCTAGCCCGAACCAGATATCACTCCTTCCATTATAAACTCTCTAACCACTCAAACCCCCTAGTTTCTAACCTTGCATACTCTTCCATTCCTGATAATCCTCCAAGACGTCTGAAAAGAAGATGGCCACGA
>NW_027105356.1:0-6462 GCF_000696795.3 Halyomorpha halys
ATATACTATGTCTTTATTAATGTATTTTAGTGAAATTTTATATCAAAAATATGCCGATAAAGTGCTATGTATCGAGGCATTAGCCATTATTACAACAACAATATGTGGTTAATAAGATTTTTCGACATCTGTCCCTATACCTGTTCAGGTAGGAGCCTTTCGAGGAACCTTTTACTGCGTCCCTGGGTATGTACACATCTGTGTTTAGTTTGCCACATTTCCTTATTAGATCTATCAATACTTAAGTGTTACAACAAAAACGACAGGTTTTGACGAAGGATCAGAATCAAATTAAGCAGGTGCAGGCCCTTCCTGGACATGTCAAACTTTACCATCCCCTCTCGGGCCGGGGGGGGGGGGGGACGTCTACCTCGGGAGCGTTATGTCACCTACGGCCAATGAGGAATGAGATTCAAAAATAAGGCAACGTCCCAAAAGGGAAGTGGGAGAAAAGGGGTAGGACAATAGACCAGGAAAAAGAACAGTGAAGAGGAAGGTTTAGACGAGAGAGGACCAGGCTTGAGAGAGCAGCAGAGCAAGATGCACTTCGACCAGACGAAGTCGTAAGAAGGACCATGAGACTAGGACATCCCTTATGAATAAGACGACATCTACGGCACTACATCCCACGGCATGAATCATTCAAATCAGCAGTTATAAGTATAAATTAAACAATAAGCAATAATGTAATAATCATATTTTATGGCAACCATTTATCTGAATCATTTTAATCATAACAATAAATTGTAAATAAATAGTTATTCACTTTATGTAGTTTATATACTATTACATAACCCAATATTCCACCCCTTATTATATAATTAATAGTAACAACATTTTTTTTTAAATATAAAGGTATTTAATTGGTAAACTGGTAAACACACAAAAAGCCATTTGGAAAAGAATCCAATCGTAATAATAGTTTTTTAGGACTCAATATATAATTAATTAATTAACTTATTTTTGGATAATTACCTTCAGCGATTATCCTGGCATCTCGATTAAATCTCAAGGCAGTTATTTCACACAAATATTTGATTACTTTAATGAAAAATATGTTTAATTAGTAGTCAAAATTGATGAATCTACCAAGTATAGGTAGGGGGATTAAAAAATGATGGCTGTTTAAAAACGTTAAAAAAAATTCATTCCGAGCTCTATATCTTTAAAATTACCTACAACACTAAAAAACATAAGCGAAAATTATTCAAAGTAGAGTAAATATGCTAAAATATGAGATTTAATAGAGCTATTTATGTCCCATAGTTCCCGATATATAGCTTTTTAAAAAGAAACATTAAAAATGCACTGAAAAATCAGCAGTTAATGAATTAATTTTGAGAAATGTTTATCTGAAAAACCATACGGCGTTCAAATATCTATTAGCACTCAAATTAAAGCTAGTTTAACGGACTATAAAGTAATATAGGAAAGTTATATTCGGAGTAGTTTTCATGATATTCGAAAAAATCATTAAATGACGTTCTCTTATCTTTTCTTGTGTTGTTGGTAAAACTCTGACCTGTTGTATAATCCTGTACCTGCCAATCCATATAGCCTATCTGGTTACGCCAGTAGCTTTTCATTGTGAGCTGAAAAGGTCTTTAAAAATATTGAGGAAAACTAGGTTAAAATTGAAAAGTATATTTTCACGTTTCGGTGTTGACACAACTGTATGAATTGGCAGAATTTTAGAAAATTCTGCACTAAATTACATTATTATAAATTTTATGAGTTTTAACAATGAAATTGTGAATATAGCTGTTATTAATAACAGGTAAAAAAATGATGGAATTTTTGAAATCATAAGTTGAGTTTTTAATTATTAAAAATAATAAAATCCAAGAAATCAAATTCATGTTTTAAATTTTTAATAAAAGGAGTAATGTAAAATTTTAAATTAATTTTAACATTAAAGTATTAAATTAACTTGATTTAGTGAATGATAACACTTTCTTCCTTCTTACTGTATAATAATTTATTACTTATTACATAGCAACGTTTCGGGAGATTTCCCCCATCTTCAGGCTGCTGATAACAAAACTTATCTTTAACATATGATTATTCTCCTTTAAGTCTTATTAGCTAATATCTTAAAAATTATTGTCATAATGAGTAAAATTTTTTTTCAAATGTCCTACATTGCAGGAGAACAATTACCTTTCTGTTAAGAACTCTTAACAGAAAGGTAATTGTTCTCCTGCAATGTAGGACATTTGAAAAAAAATTTTACTCATTATGACAATAATTTTTAAGATATTAGCTAATAAGACTTAAAGGAGAATAATCATATGTTAAAGATAAGTTTTGTTATCAGCAGCCTGAAGATGGGGGAAATCTCCCGAAACGTTGCTATGTAATAAGTAATAAATTATTATACAGTAAGAAGGAAAAAAGTGTTATCATTCACTAAATCAAGTTAATACCTTAAGATTCTTCCAGTCAAAGGATTATTAAATTTAAAGTATTAAAGATTCAAACATAAATAAATTTCTAATTTTCGGAAATACCGAACCAAATTTTGGAGTTTAATACTCTTTACAGCAACAAGCCATGAAGTGTCTGAGGTTCAGTACTTTGTAAGGAAGTTCTGTTTTTTTAAGAATGGTTCTAAAAGGAGGTGGATTTATTATAAATTATGCCTTATCGCCAGATTTTTAAGTAAATAAGGATACTCGATTCATAGAGGCTGTGTGGACCTCGATGTGCTTCCAAATTCATAGAATTGAGTCGTGGTGACAAAAAATTATCTGCCACAGCCAGATTTGAACCCGACCCCATGCAGTTAATAGTACAGCGCCTTACCCACTGAGCGGACCCACTCCTACAAAATAAATAAATTATAAAGATTTTATAAATTGAGATACATAAAATCCAATCTTTTGAGTTTAAAACTGGACTTGAATAATCCTTCTACTTCTTTATACATAAAAAAATTCCTCATTTTTCCGAAAACTTAAAATTGATAAAGTTTTAATAAGTTTCGCATTGAGTTGTCCAGTTTTCATTACAGTAATAGGAAATAATTAATTTCTGATAGCTTCCATTCAGTATTTGAATTATGGACAAAGTTTAAGATTTTAATTATAGTAGTTCAGTTGTATTTTTCTGGGTCACACAACTATGGTAAGTAAGATTTATGTGTTTTTTGATACAACATTATACATGGGTGCTTGCTTAACGATTTCGTACGTTTTGGCTTTTTTATTGCACAAAAAACCGATCTCTTTTTAGAATACAATCGATATGAAGTTTATAATCGAAGAAGGTATCCCTTCCCTCGAACTCTTTACTAACGTTAACAGATCAAACAGAAAGGCAAGGAAGTATTTACAATCCCGAGGACACCAAAGTTACACACCCCTGAGTCATCAGAACAAAGTCCTTCTCTCGTCAACTGTGTTTCAACTTAGTCCGCTAAGTCCGTCAACCTTCTAGGAAATTACCCGTTTGCAGTTAAGTTAATATTGAACTTAATCACATCTTGCTAATTCACTTACCGAGGAGGTAGGCTTCTGAAGACATCTTTTAATCGATTTGCTCTTCGAGAAAGACTAGATGGGAGATGAAAGTTGGCAACATTAAGTAAACGTACAAATCTGTAATTAAAAAGAAAATTTGGGTCAAATTCGAAAACAATTTTTGTCCTCCAGAATGAGCATCTAAATCTGTACCACTTAAACGTATTTAGTGAACTTCTAACTTTTATTCCCTATTTTATGTACTACATTGATGTCATACTACTGTTAAGTGATCATTTTCATCATTTATATATCTTTGAAACTGAAAACTAGACAAAAAATCATTATATTGGGTTTTAAAATAAGTACGTAGCGTTTTTTACTGGCGATTTCAATAAAACTTCAGATTCTTGTAAATAGTTTTAATCAATTATATATATGTTGCCATCTTTCAGGTAATTGTTTTGCGAAATGAACACCTCTGTGCGTTTGGCAGTCCTTCAGCGAATTACAGTGTTTCCCGTTAAAAAAGTTTCGAAGGGCCTGAAATAAGTGAAAATCTTTTGGTGCAAGGTCTGGTGAATAGGGGGAGAGAGATGGTAGATCACATCCCAGCCAAACTCCAATAATTTCTAAAAAAAAAAAAATCGCAAATGGATATGTGGTTTAATAAATTCTTTTCCGTCCAATTATAAGGAAGTCATTATCACTCTGAGAAACATATCCTGGAGCCCCTAAATGTTATTGACATTGCATGAGACATGTTAAGGGTTTGCAACATCCCACGTCGTAGTTTGACGGTTATCTGAGACCAATGCTTGAATTTGAAATCATTAAGAGTTGAATTCGACCCAAGCGCATTGCGTCTTCCGAGACAGTGCTCTCTCCTAAGGCATCATCGCCATTCACACTGCAAATTTTGTTTACTGTCTGTGCAGCGGATTTTCCTTTTCGGAAATAAAAATATGTAGATCCATAGTTCTAAGTAATATTTAACGAGTATAAATTAAAATAAATAAGGGCTTTGTGTAGCCTTATGACAGCAGTGGCACAGGCTCGAATCTGGTAGGGGGGTTGAATTTTATTTCGAGGTGGCCCCACGTCAAAAATTTGACTCTTCATTCAGGGTTAGAATAGTTTGGCTACTTGTTGATAACCACCACGCATATAAAAAACGACCAGGAAAGGGGACACAAAAACAAAATAAAATTGATACAAATTATCAACAATTTCATTTTTTTTTAAATAAAATCCTCCATCGATGATATGAAGACATTTTAAGAAAGACAGCTCAGTAATAGACTGAACTATTGCTGAGTGTTCTAGAGCTCTGGGTATAAACTGTTAACGGCCATCACGAAAGGTTTGACGGCCCATAACCTACTTTATAGAAGCCTTCGGTCGAGAGATTATTTCTTTCCTGTAAAGTCCTATTGATTTCAACCTTGGGCATCAAGTCACTTAGTGAACGGTGACAACGTTTGTTGCAATCAATACACCTCCAAGGAGGAAAAAGAATAATATAATTTTCGTAATGTCGATATTATCACATCGTATCGAATATAACGTATAATATAAACAATCAAAGGCAATGAAATAAAATTAATGTTTCATGTTTTATTTTTTCATTCAAAATATTTTTTAATTTATACCTATTACTAATTATGTAAACATAAAGAAAAATATATAAATAAATTTTTAGTTTGTAAAGATCGAATTCAAATAAGGAAATGAATAAAAATTGTAGAATTTTTGTAATGTAAAAATTTTAACATATAAATGAATATATACCATCAACTATCACAAGTAACGATAGGAAAGTAATAGATTTTTCCTTCATAATCACTTTTAATTTTAATCTTTTAGTGTTTAAGTGGATTTATATACATATATATAATTTTTTTTAAATGGAAAACACTAAATATTCTTAAATTTATGATTCATAAATGCAATGAAATATACATTACATCACTATAAATTTTCCACTATCATATATATGTATATATAGTTCTATTGTCTTTTTTTTTTTTTTAGCCCCCATGGAGACCTTAAACTCTGACCGAAACTTTGACACTAATAAATAGGTTTTTAATTATTAAAAAATATTGCTAAACTGTATAAATTAAATAAGCAGAATTAAAAAATAAAGACTAAATTTCAGATTTACAGTTAGTAGTACCTTTTTCTTTTCAACATTTCCTTTTTACTTTTACAAATGAAAGACAATATATTTCTTCTTTTTTATTCGGAAGCTTTTTTCTCCTCTTTTAAGGACTCGAATTACTTTCACTTAAGGAAATGCTAATCAAATTAAAACCCTATCGGCCCCCTATCAAGTGGATTGAGTTATTTGATTTTAGCCATCCCTCCGAAGAGGGTTCGAACTGGATAAGGGCTTTATTTATTTGATTAATTCAAAGGTAAATGGTTTTCATCTATCTCCCTCCTTCCTCGATGCGAACTGTTAAGTGGACTTCTTCGACTCCACCAGGTCGATACCCACCTCAAATCCTTTGATATAATATATGTAGCTTTAGAATAAAAATTTGAATATTCGGAATGTGACATGAAAAGTAACAGCTAACTTCGTAGATCATTAATGATGGTATGATTTAGATGATTTTTTTCTTATTCATTTAAACAATTCGATTATCTATAATATTGTCATAAATATACCTTATAAAATATGAATATTTTTTTTTATAACAACACTCAGTGTACTTCAATATTAATATTCAAACAATTCAGAATGACTCTCTTATCAGAGTATGGTAAATGATTTTACCCCTCGGGAAACTCTTAAACATGAATTAATGAAAAAAATCAGAAAATAAGATTTTTTAGCCCAAAATGTTTCTCTTACATTTATTAGCCTGAATATTATTTTCTTTTTCCTAAGAAAATTGTCCTATATTCGTCAAAGCCTCATTATGTTTTTATAATTTTCAGTGAACATAATATCGTTTCATGGAATTAGTAATATTTTTTACATATTATATAT
>NW_027105356.1:7442-11200 GCF_000696795.3 Halyomorpha halys
TTCGCTCCACGTTGTAGGGCTTCGTCAGGGCTATTTTGACGGCAGTCAAAACAAAAATCAATTTTTTTTTTTTTTTAATATATATTTAATTTTATCAAAAATATAATTAAATAGAAAATGAAATAAGGGTATTTTTTTTCTTTTTGCACAAACAATGGCTTTAAGTATACGATACATCTTTGAAAACTCTTCCAGCTAGTCTTTGTTGTAAGGTCTGGAATAGTGTTCTTTTCTCACGGCGCTGAAGGCATTAAGGGACTTGTATTCCAGAGCGTGTGGTTTAACTCAGCGGGATAGGGTGAGGGGGGGGAGAACAAAGAAAGGAGGAGAATAAATAAAAAAGGAGTGAGGGGGAGGGAAGGGGAAGGAGAGAGTAAAAAAGAAGGTAAAGCTGATTTAGAGTCATCCGGGGCGACGTGAATACGTCATAAATTGGGCGGGAGGAAGGCCGATAAGGGCGGGAACAGAGGCTGCATCGCCACGTCATCATTCTAAACCTGTCATCTCGCTCTATCTACGTCATATCCATATCTCTTGTCGTATTTTATCTATTATAGTCAGCGTCTATGGATTGCTATGGCGTCGTGGTCAGCAAAAATATCCATTTGGCCGATTGGTATGGAGCTAAGCGAGCTCACTATTGTTGCATGCCCAATATTAACATAGATACGGGCAAGCAGGGTCGCCTTTAGCCTCGCGGGGATTCTGGCCACTTTCGGATACTGGAACTCTCCAGAATAGAGATTTCGCCCATCAAATTATTTTCTGGACAACTTTGGACCATCAGAAAAATATAACAACATTGAAGTTAAAATAATATTTGAAAAATGAAAAAAAAAAATCTAGTGAAGTGCATCTCACACAACTTAATATTTCGGAATGCCTAAATTTGAAAGAATATCATTTTTAATTCCTTTTAACCAC
The DNA here is from genome assembly GCF_000696795.3 of Halyomorpha halys. Taxonomy (NCBI): domain Eukaryota; kingdom Metazoa; phylum Arthropoda; class Insecta; order Hemiptera; family Pentatomidae; genus Halyomorpha; species Halyomorpha halys. Next base: position 8,367 of record NW_027105356.1, read on the forward strand.
TAGCGTAAGTCAACCAAGTTACAACCTTCATTGGACCCCTCACCTAATCTTATAATGCCAAAAGGCAATCCAAGGTATCCTTCACACCCAGCTATACATATAGTATACCTCCTATATCTACGTACTAAATACCCACTAAAATCTTGACAAGAGGGTATGAAAAAAAAAATTCAACAATTGCATGAGAATAGTTAACAATAATAATAAACAAAAATCTTGTAATCCTATTGTATCTTCTATATTAAAATCATATCTAACATGAAAAGACGTAGATGGTAATTAAGAACGACGAAAAAAATAAAAAATAAACTGAATTTATGATTTTTTTCGTGTTTTCATAGTCACAATGACAATAGAAAGTTTTTAATTTCACTTACCTATGTCTTGGGTTGTAAAATAAGTTCGTAGGGGTTTTTACTGGTGATTTAAAGAAAAACTTCAGATTCTTATAAATATATTTAATCAATTATATATGACCCATTTTGATCTATAATATGCCATCTTTCAGGTATTTTTTTTTATTTCGTCCTTCCAGAACTTCTCAGATTTTTGTGCAAAGAACTCCTCTTGTGCGTTTTGCAGTCCTCGAGCGAATTAAAGTGTTTCCCATTAAGAGAGTTTTGAAGGGCCCGAAATAAGTGAAAATTTGTTGAGGCAAGGTCTGGTGAATAGGGTGGGTGGGGGTCACATCCCAGCCAATCTCCAATAATTTTAGCTGGGTCAGCAAAGATACGTGAGGACGGGCGTTATCGTGATGGAAAACTATACCTTTACGATTAGTCAATGCTGGACGCTTTTGCTCAACCGCAGCCTTTAATTGTCCCAACTGGGCACAGTTCTGCGATATCCCTTGTCGTAGAGTGAGGGCTGTCTGTGACCAATGCTTGAATTTGCTCATCATCAACAGTTGACGGACGACCCAAGCGCTTTGCGTCTTCCAAGTCAAAATTTCTGGTTCTGAAGCAAGAAAACCACTTAGGGACGCTGCTTTCTCCTTAGCTGTCATAGCAATACACACTGCTAATTTTGTTAACCGTCTGTGCAGCGGATTTTGCTTTTTGGAAATAAAAAATCATTAAATGACGAAAATGAATTTTGTTCTCTTCCATTTTGAGCAAGCAAAATACTACTTGAAGATAAGGAATCTCGGTTAGAACTGATGCATAAAAGCACCTTAACTAACCTTTTTTTAGAATATGTAAATATTATTGACCTAGTAAACATGATTAGCAAAGAGAGGATTAAATAAAAATATTGAAAAACGCTACGAACGTATTTTACAGCCCAATACAAAATAAGGTGATCACAGTGGTCCGTAATAAGGCACGATTCCAGCTGGGCAGAAAAATGTTTACACTGCAGCCGTGAGTCAACCCTGTGCGTTCTGGATACCTCCTGGGGTTCACCCAGCCTCACAAATAGGGGTCTCAATAGGCCTCTTAATTGGGTAAAAATTGGTTAAAGGCTGGTTAATACCCCTGCGATGGCTACTTTTTCAATAAAATCGACTGAAAGTGTTAACTTGTAAAATCGATTTCTCGAAAATGGCTAAAATTATTTTGATTAAACTCGGTTTATCATTGTAAAATTTAATTATTTTGGGTTTTAGATTTGTCTTCCTCATAGGAATAGTTTAATCTGTATATGCCAAATTTTCAAATAATCTGCCTTCAAAGGAACTTTAATTGTGTTTATTTGAAGTAATTAACCAATTTGCATTGGCAGAAGTAGTAAAAAGTGTATAGATATAAACTACTAAAGAAGAGACTGGAAAACCGGAGTCAGACGAGTTTTCCCGATCGTTATTATTTTAGGTCAAACTGTTAAATTCTAAGCAAGAATAAAGTTGATATTCGTTATAACACAAAAATAAACATTTACTCACACTTTGTTTTGATCTTATTCTCTTAACAAGCTTTATTAACTCTTCTACGTTTCGGCCTTTAGGTCAAAATCCAGGAGACAACCTTATAATTGATTTGTTTATTCACTAAAATAGCGTATATAACAAAGGCTCATTTCCTATGTCAAAAATAAAAATATATACTTTTAATGCATTAATATTAATTTTCTAAAATAGCAGTGATAAAAACAAAAAAAATCTTCTAGTTTCAACTCATTTTGAAGCTAAATTAATGAATTTTGAATAAATAGCAAGCAAATCAGGGTAACTATTCTAAATTATATTATTAAACATAACTAGATAAAGTACTCTACACGTTTGCTCATAACATAAAATAATTAATTAATTTTAATAGGACCGAATATTTTTGGCTACTAAAAAAAGGTGAATCCAAGAAAAAAAAAATGTTTTTCCTTTGTATTGGATTAATCATAGATGTTTACGAGTTCCACATTTTAAAAAACCAATATATTACCAGTATGTTATTAATACGACGAGGTTTTTTAACTAAAAAGAATTTTAGAAAATTCTTTTTCAATTTTCTTTAAAAAAGAATTTTCCTAAACCGGTGAAGAGCAAAATATGTTTTTCAGAAAATTGTTTTCGTACTTTAGGCAGATTTAGTGACATTAAGTCAAGATATAATTTTTTCTTAAATGATTTTTGAAGCCTAACATAAATTTTTACTTTTTAAAAATTTAAAAAGTAATATATTAAAAATTAATTGTTTATATTTAAAAAAATAAACATTAAATTGTTGAAACTTAACAACGTTGAGATGGATAATAGAAAAAAAATTGTCTTCCTTCATCTCCTTTATTTATTTCATTTTACATTGTAATGAATATTTACATGTCACATTGCATATTGCTATTATTATTGTTATTATTATTAGACTCAGTAAAAGCATGTATAATACATTTCCTGTATT
>NW_027105356.1:11250-17007 GCF_000696795.3 Halyomorpha halys
ACTCTCAGTATATATTATGTAATAATTTTAATGAAGAGTACAAGAAAACATATTATTAATAGTTTAAATTAAAATTATCATTTTTCAATTCATTTAAGAACAAAAAAGTCAAACATCTTTGCAGAAATACAGTTCAAGTTCAGAATGTAACATAGAAAAAATTAATGTAAAAAATATTAAAATAATAAAGGAAATAATGTATAATTTTTCTCTATACTGACTTTTATCAAATATTAAAGATTGTGTTTTAAAAAACAAATATTTATAATTTAACTCACTGATTAAAATTAAATTTGAAAAAAAATCTTTGGGTGTAATAAACTGACCATCTACAGGAAACTACACAACTCCACGAAAGAAGCTGAAATACAATAAAATATCAGTACATATATATCCTTCAAATACATCCAGCAAAATGACTCCAACCACAGTTAATTCATCAACTGGAGAGCAATGAATCACTATTGACAAAGAGATGTGGGAAAAAGGATTTTTTTTTCCAGAGTCCCAGGGACTTGCAGAGACCACTGGAGGAGAAGGGCTGGAAGCAAGTAGTAGGGCCGGAGATTTATATGTTGCCAGTGTGTGTCCCGGCCCAATATACCTGCTACCCTCCTTCGCAGCAACGTGCTGTCGTTTAATAACGGGATAGCTGGAACCCACATCCCGCAACCCTAAGGTCTTTGAGCATTTAATTAACTATCGAGGCCATAAATATTTATTAGGTAGGCCTATCGTGAAGGCTTTAATCCCCCCTTGATGAGGGAAATAATAGGTCTTGATTCATTGGGGTGTAAGGGTATGTCCCTATGTTAATTATCGGCACGTTGGATTTTACACTTTGTTATCTGTATATTATATTCCTAAGGATCATTCAAAAAGATTATAATATACTAGGGCAACGTTTTTTTTTTTTTTTTAACGTATTTTTCGTTACAACTCAAAATAAAAAAAAATAAATAAAAAACCTGGGCCATAACAGGAATCCTATAAAGCAGTATTGAAAGATTTGGACGGAAAGTCCTCCGAAGAACTAACAGTGAATTGCTTGCATAGACTGGTTCACTAATTTAGTTTAATATGCTAAATCGTGTTTAATGTTAAAACGATTTAACATATAACATGGTTGAGAGTCTGTTAAATGGAAAATTACGTCACACAACAGACTAGCTGAGCTCGTCACCGTTTCGTTGTTGTATTAGATTACTTGCTCGTAGTTTGTGTATTGATGTGTTAGTATTGTTTCGGATATTTTTAAAACTAATTAAACATTGGAAGACAATAATAATAGTACAATGACAGTTGTCATGTTGATTCTCTTCCTCATAAATTAGAAGATCAACAAAACACTCAGTAACCAAACTTTTACATAACTTATACTTTTCACTCAATCTAGGAATGTTGTAATAAATTAGTTACAAGTAATAAAATGTTACAAGTAAACAATGTTATCAAGTTTTGGAAGGAATGGTTATAAAAAAGTTTCTCAGAAAATGGGATGACGGCAGCAGCGTGGTAACGCCAACCTATAGATTGCGAGTTCGAGCCCGGCCCTATCCGGGATTTTTACAATACTTACTTACGGGGAAATGCTACAATACTCACTCACAATCTCCTCCCGGGCATTTGTGAGACCCGTCACCCAATGGGTGGCACTCACAAAAATAGGCGTGGGAGTGACGGACCCACCCTATGAAAACCACGTCAAGAGACGCGCAATGTATTTCTTTATTACATCGCGCGAGGACTTGAACCTCCACGGTTTGTCGCGCCAATATACAAACAACAACAAATAAAAGTCTCCTCTCTCCGTTATTATAAAATATTTCAAAGTGACATAGGACCGTTGCTCTCTGGCGTTGTAGTGGGGTGGGTCTGTCCGGGAAGGATTGCCTTTTTTGAGTTAAGATGTCCTATTGTGAGATTGTGACATGTCGTACATCAAACAACCTTGCATAATTTCTTTCAAATACAATCCACTCTATTTATATCAGCGATACAATTAATTTGGGCAATATCCCCCAACATTTATCTATATATATATAAATATTTAAAATTAAACATTGAATAAAATATTGAAATGCAGTTGTCTTTTATTTTTCCTTTTTTCTTTCATCCTAAAAAAAAAAAAAAAATCAAAGTGTTTATAATAACATTGACGGCAATTATGCGAGGCCCTAGTACGATAGGCCTATTAGCAGATGAGAATTGCAGATTAAGGGCAATAACTAGGGGCTAGGGCCTGTATTATGTATGCCATCCTACAAGGAAGGAGCAAGTCCCTATGCAAAACCTACAAGGGTATTATCATAAACTACCCCCTAACCCCCGCCCTATATCACATCACCCTTATAGTTCAAGGATGTGTCCTTCTACCGCTCGTCCAAAACATAGAGGAGCGACGGTATTATTTGATGATATTTCCTCTCCGATGTTATGCGCTATGTAGGTATGTATATATATATATAGCCCGTCATCGGTCGCTAGGTCAATTTAACACGGATGGCCGCACGTGAGAATTTTTCTCACATTTCTTATTTAGAGCTCTTGGACTTATTTTTTTAAATATAAATTTTTGATTAAGATTAGGTTTATTTAACTATAACAAAAAAAAAATTTGATACAAGAGCAAACTAGTTTTAAAAATGAAAAAAAAAACTAACATTATTTTAATAATAATAATATTAATAAACATAATATAATAATTCAGACAGAGAAACTTATAATCAAAATACAGATATATCATATTAAAAAAAAGAAATGATCAGTCTGAAGAAATCTCTAGTGCACAACCGGTACGAGGTACCCAATGAGGGGGTACGAGGTATAGAAGGAAGAGACTGTGATCTGCAGATTCCAGGAAGATATTCCGGAAAACAGTTAATGTGAGAGAAATTTCCCCCAAGGGGTTAATAAAAATGATTAAGGATTAATCTTACATGCAATAAAAATGTATTGTAATGCTACAATAATGAAAATGAAAAATAGTTTATTATCCTGGTACTAGGTCCTTATAGAACAATTAAGGTAATTTTAATTTTACAATAACATGTGTTGATCAAAAAACAGTGTGAAGATACTTCACTATAACTTATATTAAAATTTTATTTAACTAGTTTAAAACATTAACTGACTAAATACATACAAAACAAAACAGAAAGGTAGTTCCAAAATATTTGTACTATTATAATATGGGATTAGATTGGTGAAGTAAAATATAGTTAAATAAAAGGGTTTTAAACGAGAGAAGGGTTGTTACATGACGTGTGTTAGAGGGAATAGAGTTCCAGTGATATGCAGCTCGGGTAAAAAAAGATTTATCAAACGCAGCAGTTCGTTGAGGTGGAGGGTAGATTTCAAACGGGATTGGTAGTACGGTATTGGACTAAGAATTTGAATTGCAGGTTTTCTAGGATATAGGAGGGATCACTGGTAGGGCCAAAATAATATCTATCTTTAAACATCATTGCTCGTTTCATAGAAATTAAAAACGATTATAAATTTTGTGGAATTGATGAATGAACCAAGACTTTGTCTGTGTCATCAAATAAGGTTTGAGAAGAAAAGAAGATAATACATACAGTTTTTTTGGATTAAATTTAATTATGTTGCTTTAAAATCCTTATACCTAATAATTATTAACTTTAGAAGCACAACTTCATATATAAATGAAATGAAATGAAAAATTGTTTATTATTCTGGGAATAGGTCCCTTAAAAACAATTAGAAAGATAATTTTGATAATACAACATATATTGGCCAAACACACTGAAGTCACATTTAATTATAACTGATATTCAAAGTGTAAATAAATAATTTTAAATACAGAGATAAAAAAAACTAACTGGCTTAATATATAAAAAACAAAAAAGGTAGTTTATCTGTACATCTGAACTATTATAATATCGGAATAGATTGATGAAGTAAAAGGTAGTGAAATAGAAGAGATTTAAACGAAGGAAGGCTTGGTACATAACGTATGTTAGAGGGAATGGAGTTCCAGTGAAAGGCAGCTCGGGTAAAAAAAGATTTATCTAACTCAGCAGATCGGTGAGATGGAGGGTAGGTGTCAGATAAACGGTACTGGTAGTACGGGATTGGACTGAGAATTTGAATTGCAGGTTTTCTAGGATACAGGAGGGATCACTGGAAGGGCCAAAATAATAATGCTATGTTTAATACTTGGAGAGCGGCGTGGCTCAGTGAAAAGGTATTCTGCTTTTAACTTCTAGCACCAGGGGCTTGGATTAGTTCATTAAAGTAATAATGATTTTTTTCGGCTACTGAAGATGTAGCATTCTTCTTCCACATTTATGCGTTTTATAATATTTTTTTTTTTTTTACTTATTTTTTCTTTAATATATTTGAGTTTAAAATATATCTGTTATTTTTTTCATATAAAAATCATATTAAGAAAAAAGGTTTAGAAGTAAAAAGATAAAAAATTGAGCCTAAATAGGACCAGTTCTGGAAAATCGACCGGGATAAAAAAGAGTTTGGTGAATTAGGGGATGTGGGGTGAACCATTAATATCTCCAATGCGGTGTTTTGCTTCTTTATCCTTCGTCCATTGTTGTCTGATCCTCGAGGCCAGGCAAACACAATTCTGTATCGGGGTCTTAGTTTCTAACAGGTGTTCCGATTCATTAGCTTATACGAAAAGAACATTATTGATACAGTACTGGTCACGTAATATTTGAATAAGAATTATGATAGAGAATCTAAAATAAGAAAGAAAATGTATGACAAATGCAGATTACTCACAATTTCAATTTTACATATACATTTTTTAACAATCCCTTATTTTCTTTATTATATATTACTTTTTTCAGGAAATTCTCTATTTTACAGTATATATAATTTTATGGGATATGTTATTCAGCAATCTATATTTTTAGGGTATTATCAGCTATAATAGGGATAATGAGAATTAATGAAATCTCTTTACTGCATCTGATGCATTTTAAGAGGGGCCTGAGTGATGGAAATATAACGGTTATAGATGGGAAAATTGGTCTTTATACTGCTTGATGACAGAACTCACCATATGTGTTTTGGTTAAATAGTTAAACTAATTATATTATTATTATTAACACAAACTTCAATGATTCACTTTTTCTTCCAAATTTTGATTTTAAAAACCTCCAACGTTTTGGCCCTTGGGCCATTTTCAAGCAGACAACCTATAAAAATTGTTTTTATTTTATTATTATATTACCTCCTCACACAACACTAATGTTCATCATCATACCTTAACCATTGATGTCATAATTCATTAAATTGTCTTACTTGCAGGCTAATTGCCCATGTATCTTCAAAATCAAAGATCAATATTAAATTAATATCATGACAGTTACCAAACAATCTTTTGACGTGACAACGTCTTATAAATCATTTTGCGGGATGCCATGTTAGAAAAAGTGTCCTGTAACGGAAGTAGATTGTGGGGGAGGTAATTAGTAGTGTAATAGTGGGGGTAAGAGGATTTTTAAAATGAGTATTCACTTACAAATTACAGAATTTTAATATAAAGACTGTTCCACAAAAATTGTTTTTCCTTAACCTCATTGACTATATCAACAATAAAACCTACCTTTAACAGGTTAGGTCTCTGTTATCACTTTATCAATAAGCTTTATTTATTTACAATTTCGTAAACATTCTTTTTTAATTTTTTACTTATAATTTAACATTATTTAAAAAAATTAATACTGTATTTTTATTATATACATACTGTTGCATACATATATCCCCCGT
>NW_027105356.1:17072-41229 GCF_000696795.3 Halyomorpha halys
TTCAAGAATAAGAACATTTCATTTTATAAATATCATTTCACTATTAATTACATATTGATTCAATTAAAAATTTCAGAATAATGGTGGTTTAGGACTTTAAAATCTGATTTAAAGTATACTGTATAATTTATAAATTCTGAAATGTAAATTTATTACAATATTTTGTTCTTTAAAATTATTATTTTCTTTACTTATCATGTTGGGCAGGCCTTACTTATTATGTTTTGTTTCTCAAGGCGTTTCTTTGAAGTGTTCCGTTATTATGTTGTTTTTTTAAAAATACAATACAGTAAATTTAATTAATAAATTAATGATATGAAATCGGTCCACCTACGTTTTTGTATCTAAATTTTTTATAGTTGTATATAGTTTTATAATTACTATTCTTTAATTTGTCAAATTTTTGTTATTTTTTTTATTATTTAACTTTACATCTAGTAAATTTGATGCTAGATTTTAATGGTATAATAAGGAATGCTGAGACACTTACCCATTGGTAGCACTTAAAATCAATTCTATATTAGAACGCCTTGAGGCCATCTTCTTTTCAGGCACCTTATAGGATTGTCAGGAATGGAATAGGAAGCAAGTTTAGAGTTGTTAGAGAGTTTATAATGAAATGATTGATATCTGGTTTGGGATAGATTGGATACATATGAAACATTAAGGTTTTTAAGGGTGATTTTATTTCAAAGTAAGGAGCATTGAGAATTTTATGAAGGATTTTGGATTCGATAGTTAAGTGGAGCCCCAAAACTCAATTCCCTTCGTCCAGATAGCCCTTTTTATTGTCTTTTGTAGTGGATTGGAAGTTTTTCTTTTGTTATGGACCGTTTTTCTAGTAAGTGCTGTAATAGTTGAAATTGACGCGAAGTTTCCTGTCTTTTCAGTCTTGTGTGAGGATTCCAAATTAGTCGTTTGTGCAGATTTAGTCAAAGGTAGCGGATCTGTTCGACCTGGGTCAGAGCAAAATTATTAGTGGACATGTAGGGCATTCGGTAGGTTTATGATGAGGGGTAAAGGTGATTTATTGGGATTTATTTTAATCCTCTAATTTTGACATCATTCTTCGAGGGTCGTGATATAGAATTGGAGATTTTAAGATACAATTTAGGGTTGTTATTGACTGAGATCACACATGTGTCATTAGGATTGGTAAGGATTTTTCGATACTTAAAAATCGATATTTTAGAATATCGATGTTTTAGTGCCTATTTTAATATTATCAACTGAGAACCAATATTTTTCCTCCGCTATCCTATTCCTAAGCTGAAGACGAAGAAAATAAAAATTTAGAACACGTTTGTCAAAGAACCATATTTTTGCCGCTGTCATAGAGAGCAGAGTAGGGTTGTTATTGTGATGAAGATCAATTGCCCGGGATAGTTGAAGGATTAAAGGCCTCTTTATTTTCCTTCAGAAGACTTCCATTAATCACCTCCTTAGCCGTCGAAGCCACGGTTCCATGGAATAATCCCTCATTTACCTCCACAATGACAGCGGAGCTTCAGGATCCTGGGAAGTCTAGAAGTCAACAACCTATAAAACCAACCTGTCAAAAATGCTAAAAACAAATCGTATTTTATTAAATATTTCTTCACTTTTAGTTAAAAAGTATTCTTTCGAAATTCATTTCATATGAGATTCATGATACTAATATTATCGGTCAAAGGTGATTGAACATACACCACTTCGAACCTGTCTAGGGCTCTGGATTTGGTTGGCCATCAAGTCTAAATAAAAATTACTAAGAGATGACGATATATAATTTTTATAACCACTTATAAATTTTAATGTTTATATTTTAAAAATTTATTATAAGGTCCTGCAATGTTTCGCTATTGATATTTGACTATGTATATACATTAATTGAACAAAATTAAAATATTTGACATAAAATAATATTATTCAATCTGTTATTTCCTTCCACTTAAATACCGTCAACTCTTTATTTTCCTCTCTTCTTTTCCCCCACATTGACTGGGCATGGGGACATGGCTGCCTAGTATATGGTAGGCTCTCGGATAATCTCGAATCAAAAATTAAATAGATTATGCATTGCACAGTACGATTTATTTTTGGGCTCACCAGAGATACGCACATAACCCACCAGTACGCCAAACTGAAGTGGTTCTATCCTTCAGATGCCAGTATTTCCTTACTTTCTTCTTATTCTAAGTAATTAGTACTCATTGCCCCTCCTATATCCTACGAAAACTGCAATTCCAATTTTGAGTCCAATCCCGTACTACCAGGTCCCGTTTATCTGCCATCTACCATCCACCTCATCGAACTGCTGCGTTTGATAAATCATTTTTTACCCGAGCTGTATATCATTGGAACTCCATTACCTCATGCACCAACCCTTCCCTGATTTAAAACCCGCATATTTATCTACCTTTTAATTCACCAATCTATTCCGATAATATAATAGTACAGATACTTTTTTTGTATTATTTATTATTTAATCAGTTTGTTTTTTAATTTTTTTATTATCGCTGTATCTGAAATATTTTTTTTTTACAATTTAATATAAGTTATAATTAGGTGTGGCCTCACTGTTGCCAATATATGTTGTATAATTAAAATTCCTTTATAATTGTTCGAAGGGGACCTACTCCCGGAATAATAAACTGTTTTTTATTTAATTTATAGATGAAGATATTCTTCTAAAATTATTAATTATAAGGTCCAGAAGCTTTGAAGCAATATAATTAAATTCAATCCAAAAAAATTGCACGTATTTTTATCTTCTCAAATGTTATAAGACAAAACAGACTTAGCAATGACAATTGAAGTTCCCATGGCAAATAGAACTGAATGAGAACTTTGAAACATAATTAATTCCTTATATCTATATAAAGAATGTTTTAACAATGATATGTTATAATATTTAAAACTAATATAACTAGGAGCTGCATGGCTCAGTGGTAAACACGGTGCTACTAATTCTAAGGACCCGGGTTCGAATCATGTTTTGACAGATAATTATATATTCTTTAACTGTACCCATGAGTAAACCATGTGGGTTCCAACCTGACTCTTAAAGTTGACTCCCTTAATTGGGAAAGAAATCTGGCGTTCAAGCTTGATTCTGACCAAATCAACTCCTTGCACAACCGTTGATCTATAATCAGCACTTCCCTCCAAATTAACTGTACTCCTGATTTTATTAATATTAACTATTTCATTAAATTTCTTAATTATTTATACGATCCTGGAAGCATTACATCTTCATCTAAATCTGCCTGATAAACTAATCTTGCCAACTTGTGATGAGTCCGTCCCCCATTAAACTGAAGTTTTGGGGATAGTAGCGCTGATTGCTTGGAACTCCTCGAATTATTGCGTGTTCTCTTGTCTAATGTTCGATTGAAATTCATTACTTAATTCAGTTTTCAAATATTATTTTGATACTTTGTGATTTTTATATGATTTTGTAATGTTAGGTATAATCTTAAAATAATAAAAAAAAAATTTAAAAAAAGGAGAGGAAGTTGCTCATATTTTGGCAAAAGTTTGGACAGACTAACAACTAAAATTAATAGTAACACCATACTTTACGTATTTTCTATAAATTTTTCACAAAAAGTTTTTTTTTAAGGCTGGATTTACACACATAACCTATAAATTCGAGATTCGTTCTACAATATTTATCAGAAATGTTTTAATTTAATTACCTAGACGTTTATTGTTTTTATAAATATATATTTGTGCTAATTTAAATCCAAAATAAACCGATAAAGTTATTTGAAACAATGACTTTGCAACAAATAGATAGAATTTTAAAATATCTTAAACTAGATTTAATTATTGAATCCAAAGGCTTAGAAAATTATTTACATCATTAAAACACGGATTGCACAAATATTTATCTATTAGCAGTCCTGAAAAAATTTCAATAATTTTTAAACTTGATTAAATTGAGACCACGTTGAACCGGCCAATCCAAATATGAACATGCTTGCATATTTTCTATTATTGTTGCTGTTTGTTTGGGTTTAGAGAGTAAATGTCATCAATGCCCAAGTTTCATATTTTATATTTGAATCTCAAGATATGGAATCTTGGAATTTGAGATAGTTAATTATTTTAATGCGTATTACAATTCGATATTTAAATGTGCTTAAATCTTTTTTAATAGGTTACTTTTTCTTTAAAAAAAAAATTATATGTTTTTTTTTGTCATCGTTTAGGGCCACTGATACACTTGTCCCTACACATCATCTACTTAAATTCGTGGTATACAACTGGTATTCCTCAAAGATGTGATCGACTGTAAGTGTACTATTACAGTATCAACATTTTAGTGGGGATTGCTTATTAATCAGGTATGAATGAGTTATATTTCTATGACCAATTCTCAATCTAGCTATTGAATCTTCCTCTTTACGATTGGAACGATTTGACGTGGTCTATGGGTTAGTTTTTTTAATAGTTTCTAATTCGCTTGGCGGAATTTCATTTCTCATGGATTGCCAACTACATGATATTTCATTATTCAGTGAAAGACTTATTTCTTGGGGTGTCAGAATAGTCGCTCCCTGACCTGGAAGAGCAGGTGCTTTCTTGGCCGCAAATGAACCGTCTGTAGCTCAGGTGGTAGAGAAGCAGATCTTTGCCATGGAACATAGGCGGCGCCAGTTCGAATCCGGCCTGGGGTGTTGAATTTTTCATTGCTGAGGCGGTCCCATGTAATGAAAGCTTGACCCCAACGAAGGTTAGAACAGGTTGGTTACCTCTAAATAACCCCCCCCCCTCTCCCATCTGCCAGTAATGACTAAGGCTGCAACGTCAGCAAAACAATTTGAATTATATAGCAATTTTCTAAGGGAACCATAAGACTTTGTTATTTGAGGTAAGAGGAGCTTAAATATATTCAATATGTTTCTCTATCGCAATACTTTCTCATTATAGATATTTCATATAAAGTAAAAAACAGAACATTAAAAAAAACTGGGTTTATTCTATATTGCATATCCACGCCACAAATCGTTTTTCATAGTTGAAGCCCCAAACACTTTTTAAGCAACATCCTGGAGTAATTCATTTCCACACCTACCTCTGTACTCGACAATGCTGAAGGCATCTCACAGAAGAGGAATAAACTTCTTGCAAATCAAGTTCCAGGCATTGTTGATGTTCAACAACCAAGTTCTTCAGGTAAGCCACATAATCTGCGTTCCAGACATAATGTCTAAAGGCACAAGGTGCTCCTTTGTCTAGATTCTTTTGAGGAAGGAATGGTCGGAATTATTTTGAGTTGAATTTTACCACATTGAATTTCTGGCATTTCTTTAAGTAATAAAGAATTTTTAGATACAAAATTGAGGAATCTGTCCTATTCATTATAGATGAACTAGATATCTTACCCTTTTCGGCCAAAAGAAAAATATCGAAAAACATTGTTTAATTTGTTAGTAAGTGTTAGCATCACACAACTTTTACTTACCATCATACTTTTATATTCCATTTTGTTTATCTCCTTTTATACTTTTTATAGTTTGTTATAATATGCTTTGATAAGCATTAATTTTAGAATTAAATTTAATGTTAAGGACTTAACCTATGACAGAAGGTTGACATGTGGCCCACACGTCAAGACAAAATGTAAAAAACTAAATTTCCGACTGAGACAATTATATTCTATATTACACAGACGTTCTAAATTATCGCTCAGACAGAAACTTAACGTATACAATTACTTACTAAAATCCATATGGACTTACGCCTGCAAAATTTTTAACACTGGCAACAAACTCACTACTCTACCTTTCAAACGAGACCATTCACACCGACCTACTCATTCCGAATGTAACGGACCACATTCATATGACTTTCAAACGGTTTTAATGTTCTTTAAAAAGAATACTATTATCTTCTAATTAGTATAACTTGAGCTAGAGAGTAGTTTGAATTCTGGTCGCTCACACGTTCTTAACCAGAGTTAATCTAATGAGTAATTGACAAGTAAATGGTTGAGTATAATTTGATCAATTATAAAAGGGTATTTGTAGCCGAGAACGATAGAGCGCCAATTTTCGAATGCTGTTAGGTCGACTTTTATTTCTGTGATGGTCCCACGCAATGAAAACTTACACTCCACCATGGTCAGAATAGTATGGTACCCTATTTATATATTCTATTATTATTATCAAAAAAATAATATTTTTTAAAGAATAAATTAGCTTTTCAACAGCATAAATCTATATTACTTTTCTTATTGCCGAAATGTTGATTTCAACCGAGAAAAACATGTCTTCTATTCCTCCTATCTCGAAAATACTAATTTATAAATTTTGCTTATTTATGAGGTTTTCGTCTTATATACTAGAACTTTTACAACTCCATATGTTAGACATTAATTTTTCAAAAATATATAACTTTTCAACGTCATAAATCTATATTTCTATTCTTATTGCTAGAATGTCCATTTTAACTTACAAAAATATGATTCCTATATTTCTTTTTAATTGTTTTCTATCAAATTCTTTCATAAAATACGTGGATCCATTAATATTACTATCAACACTTAGAGAAGGTCAATTATTTCAAATAAAAAAATTCTGAAGTAATTTAAAAGAGGCTTTTGAAAAATAGGTATTAAATTCGTGTCTGAATACTTCAATGAGAATAAAATATAATTAATGTAAAGAATTTTATATAAATTGTTTTAGAATGTTTGAGAAAAAAGTTTTTTTTTATTTTCAAACCTCTTTATTTTTATATATGCAGAATACAAATATATAATACAATACATTATATATACAAATATATTGTATTATATATTTTTATTATATATTATGAGAAAATAGGCAATATCGATTACACTATGTAATCACATTTGCAGTAGATTTTAGCGAGAACGTTGCTGAAACGTCCCAGACTTATTTTTTTTTAGACCTTTTAGATCTTGGGGCGCCCAAACCACCCTTCCCCCCGCCTGCCTCTCTTGGACTACGGCTTTCCAGTTTGCTGCATGTAGCTCTTTCGCATCTTTGTAGATTCTATCTGTTTACATCGGGACCTGCTCGTGAAAATTATGAAATTATGAGACATTTCATTCAAAAGAACACGCATATACTTTCCTTTTATTGCATGAGTGTTAATCCCTGGAGAGGCAATAATGTTTAATGTGTTAGTCTAAATTATATATCTATAATAGTATACAAATAGAGCATTGGGGTCTCATATATTCTATTGGCTTATCTGAGTGACATCTTCGCCGCCGCGGGGGCATCCGAAAATGAGACCCCCGACCCCGACTTTATATAAAACCAAAAATTAACCGAAAAATTCGGATTACTTAAATCCAACACTATCCATCTAGTTTTTGGTCTCCCACGTGGTCTTTTGCCAACTCTACGGGCTTGGATTGTTGTGTAAAGGCGTCCTGATGGATTACTTCGAACTGTTAGTTCTTCCCCTATGTGTTTAAGTTTCAAATCTCTCGATTCTGCTTCCTACGTGATAGCCCGGGTTTCGAAACCGTGAATTATAAATGACTTTATTATGGAATTGTACACTCTTAACTCCAGATTTCATAGATTTGAGAAATAATAGTAATATTTGACAAATAAAATTTAACATAATATATATAGTGATGTTTTTCTACTACTTTTTAACCATAAGCAAAGAAAGCAAAATTTAAAAGGAAGAAACTATTGGTAGATATCATCACTAAATATTACATCCTGGCAATATAAAATCCAACTCGTGGGTTACATTCACAAGCGAAGCTGGTTGAAAAAGTCCCTTCGTTAATATTAATTAGCCGAGAATGCTGTCGGTGAACTTAATCAAACTTATAAATACGTACTTTATCCCGCTCATACTTTGAGAACATTAATGCTGACGTCGAGTTTATGAAGGAAGGGTCCCGACTCACCGAGAGGAGAATAAATGGACTGGCTCCAAGATATTCACTTCTCCATTATGAATATTTCACTTGATGCCTTGTTGAAGTAATTTTTTTATTAATAATTTAAAAAATTATCCAAATGGTCTCATCCTCTTTTATTGAAAAATATTATATGTTCAACGTTTCGGCCGATCTGATTATCATCAAGGACAATCTAATAAAATAACAGATTTAATTATAACTTATTATTAACACTATCAAAACATTATTGTTTATAATTTTCATAACTTAATATTAATATCAAAGCCTCACATTTATTTATTTTAATTTATAGGCTATTATGCCTAAGTAAATTTAACACAGTCAAAATATAACTGTAAAATACATCAATTAAGAAAAACATATTTCCTTACTAATACAATTTCAGCATTCAGTGCTTAAATTGACCTATATTTCACTATAGTATTTATTATTAAATTCTATCCTTGACAATCAATGTAAATTAAAATTTATTTTCCCTTATTTGTTGTTTATTATAGGTTTATTTTGGTTGTGGTAAATTAACTTAGACATTATAGCCTGCAAAGTTTTATAAATCAATGTGAGACAATAATACTAAAATTAAGCTATGCAAGTTTTAATAATAATGCTTTGATTCTGTTACTAGTAAATATTGTTTTAATTAAGAAGTTCAAGACCATTTGGTTAATTTTTATTATTATTATTATTATTATTAGAATTATCAGTCTCGAACAAGAAACTAAAAATGTGTGTAAAGTAATTGTTTCTTCATAAACTTTTTCTATAGTATGCAATACTAAATTTTATATAATTTGTTTTCATAAACACAGTTGTAATTCCAACTACAATTTAGGAACCCATACAAGTTGAATGGGGTATGCTCAGCTTCGCCTAAACTATTTAAATGCAGGCTCATTTAAGGGAATAAAAAAAAAATTAAATTAAAATCTGTACTGCTAGTGTTTCAATCTAATGACTTTTCTTTTCTTTTATTTTTTTTTTTGTGATTTCTATTTTTCAGATCCTTCGTTTTTTTTTCTAATCCAGTTTATTTTTTTCTTTAACATGAACCAGCAAATATTTTACTCTGCGGCAAAAATTAGTTTTTCATTCACGAAAAACTCCTCGCTCCAACACCCCCGAAACATAAGCATTACTAGTGCATTTGATGATAATTAAGCACTAATACTGTTAAAAGAAAAAAAAACAATTAAAATCAGTATATGAACTTAGCTAGTTCTAGAATGCGGCACTTAAAAGAAAATTATGGCATAATTTTAAATATCACCTGGGATCTTATATATTTAATATTTTTTTCAAATCATTATTTCTTAAATTTTTGCCTTAGAATTACTTTATAATTTTCATTAGTACATTTAAAATAGTGAGATAATAGTTAAAAAATAAATAAAAAACGCCAACGCCTAATAAGCCCCTTTGGTTAGGAATACAATACCGCATTACTGAACGCAAATGCGGGTCTACTGGCCATGCATATGAAGGGGCTTTTCTCACTACAAAACATATGCTGGGAAACTGGCATCAGACAACTTTAACTTAACATACTACTTTGAATTTAAAGAAACCCTTAATCTTATGAAAAAATATATATAAAAAATTTTTTTTAGTATAACAGTAATACTCCTTAATTTTTACCGTTTGAAAATTTTTCTATCAAAATTTAATAATATTTTAGAACATTATTACAGAAATGTTATATTGGAGATTTCAGTTAGACATACCAAAGGTTTATAGAAAATTTTGATTTTTAACTCCTATTTCAAAGAGGAAAATACAAGTTATAAGTATGAGAAACAAACTAAAAAGTTTGCAGATGTAAAATATTAATTTGTAAAAAGAAAAAAAAATAAGAGAATAAACCGAATTTTTAAGGATCCTTCTGAAATATAAGCTAGGAAAAGTAAACGACCAACTGTATCATGGAAACACAATATCATTTATGAAATTTGAGGAACAGAAAAACCATGCATACGTCCACCATTTTGAGAATACACAATCCTTGTAAAAACTAACATTTTATGTATACGATTTTCGTCACCCTGTTCTAGTACTTTATAGTAATAAAGGCGGCTAAAATGAACACTCAACAGGTAAATTAACTGACATAGTAACATTTAAAGATTTAATCAAATTCAAAATAAACTTTTAAAAAATTAATAAAAATAAAATGAATGTTTTTTTAAATTTTATTTTAGATCGGATTTTGTTGTTTATTAGTTTAGCATGTTGAGCTACAGTGCGTTTATGTTTGGGTTAGGGTGGGTAAGGATTTTATAATGAAATGAGGCATATCAATATCGACCCAAATCTACAACGAATGGGTTGTTAAGGTTTTTATGAATCAGATTATTTGTGACGTAATGAGGAGCTTCAAGAATTATTGATTTAAAGGATTCCTCTATCATAGTTTATAAGATTTTTTATATTTAGTAGGAATATTACAACGTTTGTCAAGTAGGTGTTACAGTAAAAGAAATCTACGAGCAGTTTCTTTTTATGGGGATTCCAAGTCTTTTGTCAAGATGGAGTACTAAGTAGCAAATCTGTTCAACAGGCCTTAGTGGGATATTAAAAAAAGATACTAAAGGGCAGGAGAGTAAAGGTGATCTCATGGGATTTTATAGGATTAATTTTATATTATGTGTGACTGGAGAGTTTTTGATGCAGTAATAGGGTCATCGATGATTTTTATGTTTTATTTTTCATTCTAAACGTTGAACATCTTTTTTCTTATAAAAAATTTATTTACTTTTTAGAGACACCAATATCTAATTCCCAAAAATAGAAGAATTGAATAATTTTTGAACAATGTTTATAAGTTTCTCCTTTAAATTAGAATTATGTAAGATCTGTCACTATTCAAGGAAAAACACCGATATCTTTTACCGAATACTCTCATTGAAAAACAATTTTTTAAAATAATTTTAGTGTTAAATTAAATCAGTAACAATAATAAAAATAAAGACGATATATAGGGATCAGAATCGTACCCTGCATATTTTGCCGATGAAACGATGCGTGAAAATACCTCTCTCCCTCACTGTATCCCCTCTCTTCCAGAAATACATCTGTTGATATTTTTACTTTTACTCAGCTATGTATGGAATATAAATAATTCGACGGAGTTCTGAGTAAAAAAAAAAACAACCTAGTTTTGTCTGTCTAAATGGTCTGTGCCTACTTTTGAACAGCTTTTCTCAAAAACGACAATTCGTAAAGTCACATCTTCTACTGGAAGGGTTTCGCATATAATTAGAACTTATGAATGAAAAGGTACTCTTACTTTTTTAATTATTTATTTTATATCATTAATAAACAATAACAACGATTCGGGGTTGTCACCCCATCATTAAGTATCTACAAACAATTCTTAAAATCATACCATGCATCCAACACTTAATCAATAAAGTACAATTTTATTTTTAAATTATTACAAATATACATGATTAAACATCTATTTAAAATTACACTTTGTTTTATCCTTATTATTCTTATATTGCTATTAATAACAGATTGTTGTTACTTAATACACAATATTTAATAATTAAAAAAAAACAAATATATTCTAAATAAGAGTTATGAAAAACCTTCCTAAAACTAGGTTATCTTTATCATCGATAACAAATAGATAAACCAAGTAAACACTCTCCAACCTTTATCCCACAAAAGATGACTAATTTACTAACAATATTTTTTATTTTTTTTTAATATAAATAATACAACAACACATATAATGTGTTTAATTTATTCTTCAATCTGATACTATTATAAAAGATTAAATTACTAATTGATTTACTATTTCTATGTAGTGAGTACATAATTTTTTGGTATCTTCGTACAAAACTCAAATTACATATTAAAGGTATATAGCAGTGACAGAAATTGTTCCACTAAAATCAACCAACCAGAAGTGCCACTTTATATAATCGATTTTTCACATTTTTTCGATTTTTCCAAATAATATTGATTAAACTCGGTGAATCAATGAACAATAAAGTGAAATTTAATATTAGATAGGTTTTATTCTAGTTGAAATATACTAATCTGGCATAAATGATGAATTTAAAAAAATCTTCATTTAAAATACTTTTAAATTGCTTTAAAAAAGTCCTCATTATTATTAGTTTTTTTGTTGCTTTATAAAAAAGTCCTCATTATTAGCAATAATTATAATATAGATATAAAATATAAAAGATTTTAATGAATAACTAAAGGAGAAAAAAAAAGATAAATCTGATTCCAACTGGAAATACCGAAATCTTTCTTGATTCCATGATTTTTTTTTTTTTTTTTAATTTGAAATGTTTTATTTATTTCAATTCTCTTTTTAAGAAAACACATAACAAATTACCTTCATCATATTATTTTTTAGTAAATAAGACTTAAATTTTACTTTATTTTTATGTTTAATTCTCTTACATTACTCTTATTACTTTCACTTAATAATATATGGAATATATTAAAATATTTAAAAGAAAATATGTTTTGAGGAACTCCTAAGTCCAAAAAGCCTAGTCTTGCAAAAGAGTCTGTGTGTCTGTGAACAACCTGAATTAAAAATGGAACGTAGTACGAAACTTAAATTACATATTTAAGGTTGGTATATAGCTGGGAGTCTCCTCCAGTAACTTTTTCGCTTAAACCAACCAACTAGAAGTGCCACTTTATATAATCGATTTTTCATATTTTTTTCGATTTTCCCCCCAAAAATAAATAACAATATTGATTAAACTCGGCGAATCAGTGGGTAATAAAATATTCTTTTATTTCAGGTAACTTTTATCTTCGTTGAAATATACTAATTGGACTTAAATGACGAATTTTAAAAAATCTTCGTGTAAATTACATTCAATTTTATTTATTTGAAAAAATAAACAATTCTGATTGTTAGCAATAATATACAATGTATAAATACGAAATATTAAAGAATTTTATCTCTAAATAAAGCATCAAAATAAATATAAGATAAATCTCATTCAAAAAGGAAATACTTTTCCGATCATGAGTGCTTCCTTATCTTTTGTTAAACTGTTATATTTTTGTCATGAATAAAATTTATATTTGTTATTCCCTTCTTAAGGAACCC
Source organism: Halyomorpha halys (assembly GCF_000696795.3). Taxonomy (NCBI): domain Eukaryota; kingdom Metazoa; phylum Arthropoda; class Insecta; order Hemiptera; family Pentatomidae; genus Halyomorpha; species Halyomorpha halys. Next base: position 30,062 of record NW_027105356.1, read on the forward strand.
TAAAATACAAATTTTTATATCCACAAAAAAAATTGTTCATAATTTTTGTTTGTTTGGTTCTTTAGATTTTTGTATTCGAAAAGCATACACAGAGATAAGTTCAACACAGACCACACTTGGGGACGGAAGTAGGTTTGTGAGTGAAAGTCGTGTGATGCACACACCTCACCAATTATTTTAAATGTTGATTTCTTTTTATTTATCTTTTTTTTAATAAATGTATTACTATCAATTTATATCAAAAGTCAAAGTATTTTTCAGCAATAGAACCTTGAATATTTTTTTTTCTCTATAACAACTAGAAAAAATAAATAGAAGTTTTCTTATCACAACAATAAGACAAAAAATAAAAATGGAATAATACGAAATGATATACTGTCTAAATCATACTTGACTTCTCGTTGAATTGGCCTATCTGAAACCCGTCGGATAAAACGAAACAGAAAATTCACTAAGATTATTTGCAAACATAAATAGGAAAGGGATTGAAAGTTTGTTCTCTGGGCTTTCTTTTCAGTAATCTTTACTTATGTATGAGGACTTTCTTATCTCTCAAATGCTTAAGATAAACACTCATAAGTCTACTGTGAGATTTTATGAGGTTTAAACTTTTATATGTTGAAGAAACATTTAGTTTATTTAATCCTTGATTTGTATCATATAATTTATTTATGAATAAATTTTTAATTCGTTAAAACTGAATTTAGCATTATTTTTATAACTTTAATCTTTACATAATTTTAAATACTCTCTCTCTCTCTCTCTCTCTCTATATATATATATATATATTATATATAATGAAAATTCTTGTTTAGGACAGATTTGTTTATTAGTTATAACAAAAACATCTATATAGTCTCAATATTTTTTTATTATCTATACACTCCTACGTTTCGCCTATTTCGTCCATTTTCAAAGGGTCTTATTTACACTATCACAGCTAAACATTGGTTAATACATCATTGCAGGTCATTATACCTTTGTCAATTTTTATAACTAGTAGTTGATTAGTAATTGACTACATTGCGGAAGATTTCTTAATTTTTAATTATTACTTTAATTATTTTCATTTGATTCAGTGAGTACTATTATTATCATTTACATTTTTTTTCTTTTTTCTGTGTTTTCTTTCTTTTATTCTTCAATTTCTGTATATATTGTACGAATGAATTGTTGAACACTAATACTTAATGCTCTTAATTTGTGGTTTGATTGTATTGATTTTCTTTAATAAATACTATAGTAAATATATTTTTGTTGTTACATGTTTAATATTTAATTTTAGTTCATACTTTTTTTTGTTGAGGTAGGTTGTATACCCATACACACGCACACACTCACCATTTTTCATGGATTGATTATTTGGACTCAGGGTATTTCAAAACGTGTATTTCCGTTGAAAACTGGATTTCGAAATTTCGTTTTGCACGATCACAATTCCTTACTATACATTCCATATATAGTAATGTGAAAGTAATTCAACTCTTGACCCTCTGCGTATGATATTGTTTCTTTCACTTATTTTTCGATTTAGATTAGTTAATTTGTTATTTCCTACTAAACAATCATTAAAATTCTATTCATTTCACACTATGAAACTGATTTTTTTTTAAAATATTTATTTATTGCTATTTACAACTGTACATTTAATAAATCTGATCTAAGTTAAATAAGAGTATTACAGGCGTGTAAAGAAACTACCCATTGGTAGCACTCTAATGACATTCTGGTCTCGTGGTCATCTTCTTTTCAAGCGCCTCGGTGGATTTTCAGGAATGGAAGAGGTTTCAAGATTAGAAACTAGGGGGTTTGAGTGATTAGAGAGTTTATAATAGAAGGAGTGATATCTGGTTCGGGCTAGATCGGTTACATAGGGAACATTAAGGTCTTTATGTATTATTTTATTTGTGACAAAGTAAGGAGCATTGAGGATTTTACGAAGGGTTTTGGATTGTAAGGATTGAATACATGAAACTGATTTAAATTTTTTCTTTTCTAGTTTCTAATTTTTTTTTCTTCTTCCCTCCTAAAATCATTTAAGCCAATTCCGTTGCCATTAATTTTGTAAGTAAAGTAAAAGAAATGGTTTATAAATGAGATCAACGAAATTAATTCTTCATCAAGGCTTTCATACCGAAATTAGGTTTCCCCCGGAGAGTGCCATTTTAATTCCCGGGCGGTTCACAAAGACTAACAGTCTATTCAGTTCCTAATGAAATCCTTGATACCTCGCATTTACGTCTTAGCTCCTCGAGAACGTTTTCTTTTCGACTTGCCTTTCAAATGGAAGTAGTCTTGTTAAGATTTTGCAGCCAGTTCTCCTGATTTTTTTTTTTCAATTTTTTTTTTTTTATCACTTTTAAGTTTAAAAAATGGTCCTTTTTTCTTCGCAGTGCAATGGATGAATTCTCAAGTCGAAGTGACAAAAGAATGGAGATTGATAAAATAAAGACAGAAGTAGACACCGATTACTTCAGATTTATTCTTCTTCAGTGTTCATATTGACCATATCTCAATCAGATGCCAATCCCAACAAGATATGCCAAGTGTGTAGATTATATACATGGACTATTATTTTATTTATTTGTTTATGGGGGAACCTTCATTAGTCAGAGTGAGATAAAAGAAAAAAAAATATATCTTATTGTAAAGATAGGTATCCTACTATAAGAATATGGCTTTGTTTTACATATATAAAGAGAAATTTAAGGTAGGTTCTGGTTTAAGGTTGCAAATGTAAATGAAAGAAAGAAGAGAAGTGGATTGTAAAAGTTTTAAATTTAAGAAGGAATTATATTGAAAAAGTTATATGAGACAAAGGCAATGAGCCTGCATTTTTAAGATTTTATAAAAGAAAAATGACATAAAAATGAATGTATCCTTGAGGATGACCTGAGGGTCGAAACGTTGAAGGATTTGTAAAGGATAAAGTTGAGAAAAAAAGGATCAAATCGGTTTTTAAATTGTTTATAATTATTAATTATAACTTTATTTTGTTTATAATATAATTAATAATTAGCATTTATTTTATTTTTTGTGTATGTGTGTATTACATTAAACTTATAATAATCACTCCCATCGAATTATTTTTAACTCCAAAAAATAAGTTCTATTTAAATAAAAATCGAATGAAATGTCTAATCATCTCGTAATAAAATCACAGTCAATTGTAAATACCATCTTCAGGAGCTAGCTTCTTCTGGTCATTCTACCACATCTTCCTCAATGATCCATCAGCTCCACAAGACTATACATTAGCCATAGCACAATGATGAAGCCTATCACAACGAAAAGGGTGAGTCCATGCACGTTGGATTACCGATTACACTGAAACCTTTTTGGTGGTTCTAGATCGAAAAATAATGGATACATGTGTGTAAGTTCTTGTCAATGAATCCTCGACGAAATAGCGAAGAAAAATTTTTTAAAATATTTTACAAGTTTTTTATATCATCACAAATAAATTGCTCTGCATGTATTTAATGTTTATTATATACCAGTAAATTTTCTTTTTGTGTATAATAAGAAAGAAATATTATTTACCTTATTAAATTATCTTAAGCGTGTAAAAAAAAATTAAAAGTCGCTTAGAGTTAGGTAGGCCAAAAAAAAAATAAAGTCAGTTTCGATTTTACCGTCATTTAAAATCCTTAAATACAGAATTTCATATAAATCAAAAATTACAATTTATTTTTTCCGCTGATGTCTCGCTTTTACAAAACAAATTCATAACTTACAAGTTTATCCGAATCCAACGTATATGTATTACCTGGCCCAGTTACTCTGTAAGTCAGTTATGTCTGTATCATTTAAATAGTCTACGAATATATTCATATATTTATTCACACTAACCTTTTATTTTTATTCAATTTTTCATCTCGAATTGAGTCTGCACCGTGAAGTTTGGATCTCGATGGACTACAACCAACAGGACAAGACAAGCAACCAGGAATTTCCGGTTGTTGATATGTAGAAAGTCGCGATGTTGTTGAAAAGATTTTTTTTTTAATTCTTGGAATAATCTAACGCTTAAATGGTAAAAAAAATTAATGAATTAATATTAAATATTTTTTAATTTACAAATCATAATTATTAGTTAATTATAATATGATTTTGATTGACATACAGATGGTTCGAAATCAGATAACGCAACAAGATCTGCCTTTGTGACACAAAACACAACTCAAAAGGAAATATGGATCATCTCTCTAATATTTATACTGCAGAACTGAATGCCATAGCATCCGCCCTTTACTTTTGCATGTCAAATATACCAAATGAAAATATAGCAGTAATATCAGATTCCATTAGCGCTCTTCAAGGACTAGATATAATGTATTTGTTTCACCCTCTCGTTCAACGGATTCATGAATATTTAATAATGTTAAAACTAATAGGTAAGTCAGTCTACTTCATCTGAGCCCCCGGAAATGTTGGTATTACAGGAAATGAGATGGTCGACAGAGCTGCTAGAGGAGCACTAGTTCTCCCTAGTAGAACTACAGGAACTGCACAAGAACTTGCTCGCCCTTTGAAGGAATGCATAAATAAAAGATCGCAGGCAATGCGATGAAAGTCAACACGAAGTAGACGCCGCGAAGAAGTAGGGATCACCCAAATTCACCGTTCACCTCATAACAGGAGGGGTCCCTCCAAAATTAAAAAAATGTAATGGTAATCTGACCGTCAACATATCTTTGAAGAATGCAATTCTAGGCTAGTTAGGGATACTAACAAATGTTCCAATGGCGCTGAGAAACAACTAATCCTTAATAGAAAGAATAACTAAATTTATCCATAAGACTAAGTTAATAATCAGCCTTTAATTATTGTAATCACCTACTTACCTTACTTTATTTTTATAATTAAAATATCTATTTTTCATCTTCCTTACACCGCTATCGCTACAAACACGATTAAACAAAGTATAGTTTTAATTTATAAATCAATTTATCAATCAATTAAAAATTATAGCTCCAACATTTTAAACCAACAACCAACGGGACTTGATGACCAGGTAGTTGAACGCCCTTTCAAAACCAATAAACAATTAATTTGATTTTAGTAAATAATGATAAAATTTAGTTTAAAAATATATTGAGTATCAAAAAGTGTTTAAATTTGAAATTGTAATTATTTATTTATTTTTTCAAAACAATTTTTACATGTAATACAAATTATAAAAGGATGAATGTAAAAGATAACTAAGAATGCTATAAAGAGGTTAAAATGAATAGATCCACTCATAAAAGTCTAAACTGATAGTTTTCACTTCGTGTATATATTTTATTTTTATAAATAAAACACTACAATGGATTTTATTTTCTGTTCAATTTATAGCTTGGGAAAATATATTAGTATATATTTAGTCAGTTTTGTAAATTTCCATAAATGTCTTTACATACTTTAAAATGACAAGAGGCTTTAAAAATGTGTATTAAGTATAGAATATTATATTTTCGATGTTATGAAAAGTTAAGTATATTTGTGACAATTTTGTTGTTCTAAATTAAATTCTAAACAGTAAAAATCATTATTAAGAATGCTTTTGTTTACTTGACGAAAATTAAAATCATATATTATTTTTTCATTTAAGAAAAAAATATTTAGCAAGGTGGCATGAATTTTAAAAAATAAACATAATTGAGTACATATATGTAATTGATACCAATGTTATTTTAAAGTTGGGCTTGCAGACACTGATGTATAGGTTGAGGCCAAATGGGAGTTATTGATTGGAAACAGAGTTGAAAGGGTGAATGCCGCTATGTAACCAAACTCGATGTTGGGTGAAATTTATTTTGGTATTGTATTAAAACAAGTTAAAAAATTTAAAAACAATTTAGTCAAAATTAAATTTTTAGACTTTATAATAATTTCTTAAAAATTTAAGTGATTTTTAATAACTGTCAGTATTTAGTTGCAATGAGTATCGACTGATTCAGGGTTTCACAAGTAATGAGCAAACCCTACTTATTCTTTCTAGAAATTGTTCGAAAAAAAATATATATATATTCCAGGGTATATTGCTAACCACTATATCGACTTCTGATATAAATTAATAATGAAACTCAATATGACAAAAAAATATATAAATAAAAAATAATAAAATAAATAAAAAAAAAAAAATAAATAAATAAAAAATAAATAAAAAAAAAAAAAAAAAGGAAGCTCTAAGATGAGAGAGAAAATGAAATAAAAAAGTCTGTCAGTGAGCGGGTATGAAGTAATGAGGCCTAAAAAAAAAGACTTATTGCAACAATTTTGTTATTTTGGAGTTCTGGCTATGGAAAGATTCTCTACTAAGTCATGAGCTTAAGTGGAAAGCGTCCTCGCTCAGCCTCCACTGGCTTTCAATACCAGTGTAGTGGCACAGCTGAAATATGAAGTAATGCCAATTTTCGTGATTTAAAAAAAAAAAAATCTAAAAACCAGAGAAAACGAAAATTATGAACAAAAATTATTATTTGTCTGTTGTTAAAAAATCTATGATTTAGGGTTTCTCGAAGTGAGAATGCAAAATATAAATGTCAATAATATATAAGTTTACAAAAAGAAAACGGAGTTATACAATCGTGCGGTCTTGGTATTTTCCGTTGTAATCGGATTGATCTATTTTCCCTTAATATTATAGGTTCTCTACTCGATTAGTTTCCATTATTATAATAAGATGTAGTGAAAACACTCTTCATTGATAAAATTATTTATTTTAATGAGTCATTAACAACGTTCGCCACATCATCAGGTTTTCTACAATATAAATTTACACTATTCATATAATGCATAAAACAATTAAATTATTAAACCACAATGTTGTTGTGTAGTAAATTACCTTAATTTAATTACCATTAATGCTGTTCTCCTTATTAGTCATAGATATAATAATAATAATCATATTGCTATGAGTTTTTTTTAAATAAATTAATAAATACAATTTCTCATATAATTATAAATAAGGAGAATCTAAAACCATTCTGTTAAGGTTATCCTTTCAAATGTGATAAAAAATAGATTACAATATGTTCAAATTGTCTCCTACCTCTAACGAAAAGCTGTTAATGATTCATTAAAATAAAGAATTTTAATAAGGAAGAGCATTTTCACTACATTTTATTGACTCTATTTTTTCCTGTTTTCTCCTTTATTTATTCATAAAATTCTTTGGTACTTGTGTTTATATTATTCTATATTATTGCTAACAATAAGAAATCTTTTTTTTTAATTGACTCAATTAAAGATAATTTACTAGTAAAAATACTGTATAGCCTAAGAGAATAAAATTATAATATACAAAAAACATTAAATAATAATATACGCAATAGGAGGAAGAAATTATATTAAAAAATAAATAAATGTATGCAGATATAATACACAAAAAAATGAAGATAAAAGAATGGATACAATACATTTAATATACAAAATAAATGGGGGTACAGAGGTGTGATAACTATATAATAGAAAAATTAATAATAAAGTAATTGATGTAAGTATACTAAAGTTGGAAGTAACATATGAATTCTATAAAAGATATATAAATACAAAAGAAAAAGAATAGATAGTGAATATATAATAAAAGTAATAATATTAAGGATGAGGGTGAGAATTTAAAAAAATAAAATAAAATCAGATAGGAGACATGACAGGAAAATGGGATTCTGAAATGCAGAACGCAGAGAAAAGAAGAATTATGGAGATTTTATAAGGTTTAAGTTATGTCGGTTTGTCAGTGAGATGCAGTTTTTATCGACTTTACGATTGACAGAATCTCTGTTAAGTTTATATGCATGGATTCCAAGATGAGGCCGTTTTTTATGGTTGGGGCAGTAGCAAGAATTGAAGTTAAAAGAATGATTTAGGTTTAAAGGGTGTTCTGACAATTTAGAGGCAAAAGTGTTATGGGAGTTGATAAAAGTTTTGTGATAGGAAATACGGATTTTAAGTTGATTTTGGGTTTCGGCGATATAGAAGGAATTACAACATGAGGTAGAACGGGAAATCCGGTAAATTACATTGGAATGATATAAAAAAGAAATATGATCGTTTAATTGGAGAATAGATGGGAAGTTTTGTTGTGGGACTTCAAACCAAGACGTAGGGTAGGAATAGTGGATCGTAAAGAAAATCTTTAGAGCCGAAAAAATGTGGAAAATCGACACTATATAATAGATCTTCCGGTGGATCGATATTAACAAAAAAGTTGTAGTCGCATCTCAGCCACATATTCATCTTAAACATGTAAAGCCAGTTCTATACGACTTTTCGTTTCTTGATTTAGGCTATTCAAAGACCCTTTTGCAGTGAAAGTAATAATGGTTATATAATACTTAAACATAAAAATAAAGTGGTTAAACGTAACAAGAATTTCAGGTATATTAATTAAAAATAATTATAAAGGTAATTTTTTGCTATTTTTCTTAAAAAGAAAATTTAAATAAATAAATAACTTTTAATTTAAACAAAACATTTTAATAGCAACAGTTGAGAGATTGTATAAAGGGAATAATCCTTTTGAATATTAATTTCCTTTTCTGAATTTTGCTAAGAGACATAGAGCCAGTAATAAACTGAAAATTTCATTTAAACTTTCTGATTTATTCAAATATACTCCATTGGTGTTGCTTTGCCGCCTTGGTTACACTATATAGCTACTCCACTGAATTAACTATGAATGCAATTAATCTAAAGATTCGTTTTGATTTAATTATGATATCTTAATTGATTGAAGAAAAAGAGATAAAAAATGAAAATCATCTTATTGGTATGACAATGACGAAATGAACATGTTTGTCGTTGTTCCAAATGGAATAAATATTTAAAATGACTCAAAGAGAAGTAAGGATTTTGTAGCGCTGAAAACCAGTAACAATCTTTACATAAACAGCTAGCTGGTTAGTCGATATAGTTCCAGACAAAGTATACCCCACATTTCTTTCTACAACATAATTATCATTTGTGTCGGTATTTCACATCAAGGAAAGCTAAATAATTATGCAGATTATAACTACTGAACTTCCCATGGAAAATTTTGTAAATGCAATTATATCGTTTTATAATCAACTAGTAAGTGGATTTTTGAGCCCTCCAAATCAACAAAGTTAATTTCACAAAAACAATGCAGTTGTGTCATTATTTGGAGCGAAGATTTATCAAAAATTCGTCTAATAAATAATAATTTATTTGTATTTTTTCTATTGTGTGTATTTTTAATTTATTCAATATCATTTGATTTAATATAATTATAATAACATAATTTACCTAAATCGGGTAAAAATTCAGGTGGTCGAACGTGATTCTGACCAAATCACTTATTTGCACAATCGTGACCGTAGCAGCGTGGTAACGTGCCTGTCTGCTAACTCTAAGATTGCGAGTTCGAGTCCCCGGGCCTTTCCGGGATTTTTTCAAGCTTATACAATACTCATTCAAATTCTCCCTTCGGAGATTTTTGAGGCTCGTCAGCCAATGGGTGGCACTCACAAAAATAGGCGTGGCAGTGACGAACCCATCCTATGAAAACCACGTCAAGAAACGCGCGATGTATTTCTTAAGTATATCACGCGAGACCTTGGACCTCAACGGTCAGTCGTACCAATAATCAACAACAACATTAATTGTTTTATCAATTATTTTTTATTATATTCTAGATAAATACTGTTTTTTTTAATATTGACTGTATTTATATTGTAAGATGATTTTTGATGATCTCTTGGATAATTTTTGAGTTATTTTTTAAGATTTATTAAATAAAATAGTACTTATGTGCTATATACGAATTTTAGGCGTATATACTGTGATATATTTAAAAATTTTATTATTTATGTTTTATTTCTTAATTTTTTTCTATGTTTGGTAACGAGAAGAAAGAATAAAGAGGAAACATATCCCCGGTTAAGAGAATAAATATGAAAAAAAAATTATAAATTACTATTATAAATATTAAGTTTACTCTATGCCTATATTTTATCAAAATTTTAAAAAAGTTCTGATTAGATATAAGCACAAATTTTTTTAATAAAGTTTTTATTTTTCCTAGATGTATAGTTTAGGAACTACCACGTGGTATTAATTATGTTCTATGGAGATATAGTTTTAAATAGGCATATATAACTCATTGGTGCTATTTTTTTTTATTTGTGATTTAAATCTACATAGGGTTGCAGCAGAAGATCCGTCAGTCCTAGGTATTCTGTTTCGGTGCTCTGAGTCCAAAGAATTCAGGCAAATTGCTGTTTCGCTAGGGGTAAAACTTTCCGACGAGACAAAGTTTTTCTATTAAGGTTTATTGGGAAGGTAGTAGACAGCTCGGCGGCACCTAGCGACCTCACCTTGAAGGGGCGGGGCGGGGGGGGGGCGCACATAGAGGAGCACATGATGTTGCTTCGAGTAGGGGCTTAGCGGATGCTAAGTTTTTTCTTGGAAGCAGATGATGGATGAACGAAGCCTATCGGACCATCGACACCTGTTCCATCCTTCCTTCCTCAATGACTTCCAGATAAGCGATTCTCCTGCTTATAGTCAGGATTTTCGCAGTCTCGTATTCGTTTTTTTTTTTTTTTTTTTTTTTTATAAAACCTTTATTTTGACGTTATGTTAGTTCCATAATCGCATAATATAATTTAACAAATAAGATGCTACGTAGTTGTGTTCTGAACTGTTATGAATATGTAACTCAACATACTATTTACTACGCAATAATTATATCGATAAAGATAGGGTATATATTTTTTTTCATTATTTTATTTTTAAATTTGTTTATCTAAACATGAAATATATGAAAACAGATTAAATCTGCATGAAGGGCCAAGGTTGCAGTACTTATAAGAAAATAGTTTTTCTAGACCAATGGTTGTGGAAGATGAGATAAAAATATTTAAAAATTAATTAAGATAGTATTAATCGTAATAATAATAATTATAGTGTTAATATAGATATTTACGTCTAAAATTACTCTTACTACGCTAATATGTAAACAAACCAAGCTTGTAAAAACCTAATATTTTTTTTCCTACAAGAAATTCTTATTTTTATTATACACCACACTTCTATACTGTAAAGGTTCAGCCTATATAATATATTATACAATAAAATGTTTGTACTTTACATTCTATTTATATTTTTTAATATAAAGGAGAATATGAGAAAATAAAAGCCACTAAATATTTATGTTA